>NC_141883.1:18676594-18979624 GCF_030686135.1 Camelina sativa
TTGTTGGGGATTCTTCTGAAATAGTATTTATGACTGACAGAAATACAAGTCTCATAAAAGTCATAGATAATGTGTATCCTCTGGCTCATCATGGTTTTTGTATATGGCATTTATCCCAAAATGTGAAAGGTTATGCTTGTAACGTCAACAAAGACGTTGTTGCATGGAGATTCATGGAGTGTAGTAGGTTTTACACAGTGGCTGAGTTCAACATTGCTTACGCTTCTTTTACGACAAGATATCCTTCTGCTGCCAAGTATCTTGAAGAATCTACCCAGAAAGAAAGATGGGCAAGATGTGTTTTTCCAGGAGATAGATACAACCAAGACACAAGCAACTGTGTTGAATCGTTGAACAGTGTATTTAAAGATGCAAGGAGGTACTCCTTGATACCCATGCTTGATGCAATACTTCAAAAATTCTCTGAATGGTTTAATGAACATCGGAAAGAGGCTGTGTCTTGATCGGTCGCAAATAAATTGGTGCCTTTAGTGGAGAACTACTTACATGATTTATGGGCAACTGCTGAGAAACTAAAGGTGATAGAGCTAAATGGTTTCGAACTTGAATACAATGTCATTGACAGTGACGGAAAGCCTTATTTGGTGAAGTTGTGATTGAGAAGTTGCAGTTGCAGGTTTTTCGATATACAAAAGTATCCTTGTGTGCATGCATTGGCGTCTTTCATTACATTCCAAAAATATGGAGGTAAGGATATCGAGTTACATGAGTTGTGTTCTAAGTATTATTGGACGGAGCTGTGGGCAATTGCATATTGCAGGACAATTTATTTAGTACCTGATAAGTCTCGATGGGATGTCCTAGATGAAGTCCAAGATATGCAGATCATGCCTCCGAATCGGAAAATAAAAGGGAGAAGAAAGAAAACAAAAAGGTATGCATCTGCTGGAGAAAAACGACCAAAAACTCGACCTAGGACGCAGAATAAAAGGCGCCGGAGACAAGGACTCCAATGGTTGTTATTTGGAGATAATGTTCATGTTTGATTCACCTCTTCATGTATCAATTGTGTTTGGTTATAAACTTAATGTAAAACTTGGTTTGAACTTAATTTGAAGTCTATTAATGTTTTCTTCTTTCAAAATGTGTATATAAGAGAGTAGAACTGGCACAACTAAGATAAAACTGGTAAAATAATAAAATTGGTACTACCTAAAACCAATACATATTGTATAATACATGTGTATAAATGTTCTACATAGGCTTCTACTATAAATGAATAGTTTTCGAAAATATACTAATTTTAATTTATTTATGAAAGAATCTCAACAAATGTTTCCTTACACTTTTAATGTCACTTTGTAAATAATTACCAAGTAAGCATGAAAAAGTTATAGAATTATAAGTTTTAACTTATGAAGTTGCAAAAAGCTTGTAATTATATGTTAGTTAATTTTAATCAACTGTAAAACTAAAAAAAGTAATGCTAAGGTTTAGTATAACTAATTAAACTGAGAAACCTCTAAAGTACAACTATTTGAAAGTTTAGTGCAACTGCATTAATCGGTAAAACTGTGTGTGAACACGCAGTGTGAACGCACACATCTTTTACACGTGGCCAGAATTTCGTTTTTTCTTTCTTTCTTCACCACAGCCCTGAAGATTCATCTTCCTCATTCTCATCCATTCATTCATTTTCTTCGAAACCTAAAGTACACCTTTTCTCCTTCTCTCATCTTCCAAGTCGAATTCTAGATATATTTCTCTCCTTCTCAAACTATGGAACAATTTGAGGCCGACCCATACTATGCTGATCAGAAGAGGGCGAGGAAGTTAGAAGCGTGGCGACAAGCCATAGCCGATGGTGATTTGGGCATGCCTCGAATTTGCCCATGTGGCGAACAAATCGTCAATGAGATCTCTCCAACAGAAACAGAGAAAAGAGATGGTTTACTTGCGTTAAGAATAAGGTAAATTAAATTAAATCAAATACAATTGAGAGACCTGAGTATGATGTCTGTTCGTTGATATATTTTGCAGGATGATGGATTGCATGGGCGGAAAAATTGGGCTGATGCAATTGAAGAAGAAACCCAAACCTTAAGGAAGGATGTTGATAACTATTGGGAGAGATTGAAGGAATTTGAACCCCATCATACTAAGATCTATAATTTGCAGATGCAGCTTAAGGAGAAGAGTGACGAGATTGCCAAACTAAGGGAGGAGGTGGCGTTGCTTACCACTCGAGTGGATCTCCTGGATAGGTTGTGTTTCGATTAATATTATCTGAGTCGATCTCATTCTACGTTGGTTTAAAACTTGTTGAATCAGTTTCTGTTTCTTATCTTTTCCTTGAATTCTCTTGTTGAATCAGTTTCTTATCTTTTATGTGACTTCTCTTGTTGAATCATGATGTTCTATCTCTCTTTTATGTGACTTCTAGGATGATGCCTCCTTCTTGAATTGAATCATGTTCTATATTTTTCTTATATGAATTCTCTAGTTTTGTTTAGTTTTACCAAAAATACGAACGACAAATCCAAAAAAATAACGTAGTTTTACATAGTTTTACTAGTAATACCAGTACCAATCGCAAAACCAAGAAAATAACGAAGTTTTACATAGTTTTACTAGTACTACGATGACAAATCAAAGAAAATAACATAGTTTTACTACTTCTTAGACCTTTTTCTCTTCGTCCCTCTCCCTCCTTCTTGCGAAGTACTCGGTTGCTCATCATCTACAGGCGCCTGACATGAAACCAAATTTTGTTAACACCTTCTAGTATTACCAAGTATTACTATAGTATTACGAAGTATTACCTTCGATTTCTCTTGCTCTTTCACATATACTTCCAACGGTTCAATCCTTTTTTCAAGCCCATCAATCTTCGCCGAAATGTTATCGAACTGGGTTTTCATATCCTGCTTCATGGTCCTTAGAAGATCCACCAACTAAATAGTATCTTCTCTCGGTTGTTCATTGGCGTCTATTTCCTCATTCACATCGTTTTGTCCTGAACGAGTAGCCACATCGGCTGTGTACATCTCCTCCAAAAGTACAGGTAGTCCTCTACGAAGGCGCCACATCCAACTGGCAACTACGACATCATGGATATCGTCTTCCTCAGCTTCTTCCATGATTAAATCGAGAAGAGGAATTTCTTCATCAATATGAGGGATCACACTAGCAATTGCCTCTTTAAACGACCTACTTTAGATACATTACAAACGAATTTATTCAAATGATTAATAATTTCAATTGTTAGGATAACTAACCTTTGTTGTACCAAGTGTATCACCTATATTCTTTAGAGGAAAACCTTTTTGACTGGTACTCTTAAATTTCCTCCTGCACATCCTAGGACAACTTGCATCCGCCTCAGAAATTTGGTCAATGTAAGTGTTCGCCAAAATTGGAACTGCCTCAAATAGTAAAAACTACACAACACAAAAAAAAAAAAATCAGCTTCACTTATAAGAAATATCAACAATGAGAAAACTTCAAATTTTAAACTAACTAACCTCCAATGGAATACAAAAACCTGGAACAGGCCATATCACATTCTCTTTATGCACGACCCCATTAAAATGCCTCATTGTATGGGAAATCTCTTCTAGCATGTTCTCGAATGATAATCTCCCCCAAGGAAAAGACACACAAAAACCTAGATCATTCACTGCTCTTACAACAAAATCATCGATACCCGCAACATCTTTCCCCGAGTCTTTTGTATAGCCTACAATGATGCTTCCTAAAAAGTAGAGAACCGCCATCTTCAACCTATCACGAGTACGATCTGGTTGCATTACCATTAGCTTTCCCCTCACATCTTGAAGTGTAATCTTTTTTTTTCGTAAAAAATACTTTCTTCGAAACTCGATACCGCCGGCTTCCTTGTAATCAAGTGGATAGCACCGACAATCTAATCCAGACATCAACGCATGTTCTCTCAGACCATACCGGATTGGAACACCATTCAAAACAAACCATGCTTCCTTCTTTTTTTCGATTTTAGCCGTTCGAAGTAAGAGAAACCACATTCCCATAAGCTTATGGTTTGGTTCCCTTGGCATGTGGAAAATGTGCTTGAATTGTGGATGTTTCTCAAACCAATCCCTCTCAGAACTAGTCAGTGGATGCTCTAATTTATCCAGCGTTTCCACAGTTTCAAAAATATGACACCTTGTCGATAGCTTGATTTTTTTGTTGTACTGACTAGGCTCAAAGTGCATTCCTAAAGGTTGCATCGCTTCTGTTTCCTCCTCTGATTCCTGCAACAATATCAGTATTACATGAGTTATACCAGTTATACAACAACTAGTTGTACCAGTTCTACTAGTTCTACACCACCTAGTTGTACCAGTTCTACTAGTTCTACACCCATTAGTTGCACCAGTTCTACCAGTTCTACTAGATCGATTTCAAATTCCAATTCAATTCCGAACGAATGACACAGACTTGTTGTACTTACACTTGCATCGTTGTGCTCCTTGTGCTCCCTCTCACTTTCGCTTGTACTCCTTCTCCAGTTACCTGCCGAGTTCGAACTTCCCTCCTTATCTTCTTCTTCTTCTTCTCCTTCATCGTCTTTTTCTTCCGATTCTTCTCCTTCATCGTTTTCTTCTTCCCCTTCATCGTCTTTTTCTTCCCCTTCTTCACCTTCTTCTCCTTCATCGTTTTCTTCTTCCACTTCATCGTTTTCTTCTTCCCCTTCATCGTTTCCTTCTTCCCCTTCATCGTTTCCTTCTTCTTCTCCATCGCTTGATTCCACAGAAGTAGATCTCTCGTTATCTCCTCCTTCTTCATCATCTTCTTCTCGATTACTTGATTCCGGAGTACCGGATTTTGCTTTCTCTCCTTCGTTCGCATTTTCTCTTCCGACCACCGGATTGGGTTCCTCCGAAACTCGACTTTCACTTTCTTCCGCCACCGTACTCAAAGCTCTCTCTCCTCCTACTGTCGCCGGACTCAAACCCGACACACCTACTTCCGGCGAATCGAATTTTGCTTTCGAACCACCATCTCCTTGTGAGATCTTCTTCTCTTTCAAACGCTCACTCCTCCTCACACGACCCCCCCCCCTTGTTTTCACCATCTTCTTACTTGATTTTTGTTTGATTGAAAGAAAACGAGAAAACCCTAGTTCTACACTTTCACCCAAATCGATTCGAGTTTCCCGAAGAAAGAGAAGAGTGACGAGAGAGAGCGGTTTTAATTTACAGTTTTTTTTAAAAAAAAAACCGATTCAGTTTTTTGGGTCTTAGATTCGTTTTCGTTTGGTTGGATTGATACTACTCATATATTTTTTGTAAATATCTTAATTTTCTTTGGACAAGAATGGAAAACAAACATTCTGGATTTAAAAAAAATTAAAAATAAAAACCAAAAAAAAAAGAATTTTTTGACATTATCAGAAATTTTTTAAAGACTTTTCAGACGTTTACTCTATGAGGTCGGCGGTAGTAACGTCGTATCCGATGCAAAAGAAGGTAAACTTTAACACGCAACGCACCCACAAGAAGACATACGTGACCTCTCACATTTTTCATGCAATCAATCACAATCAAGGAACAAAAGTAATTAACTATTATATATATACACATATATATCGTTTGTTAAATGTTTTTCTTTCGTTGAGTTTAGTCAAAAGATCTACGAAGAGATCACATGTTTTAGCATTTGAATGAAACTTAACTTTTACTTCATAACAAACCTTTTTTGTTATCTTCCTCGAGTCCTTAGTCTCTACACTAGTCATGTGAAATTGTGAATGTTTACAGTAATCTTGATTCTTGAATACACACTGACTTCTCCGTTTCATAAGGTTACTCCGTTTCTTTCTGTATAGGATCCAATGGGGTCGATCTGGGGTCCAATTGGGCTTTGATTTGGAAGGAACAGAGGTCGGGTTTATTAGTTGGAACGGACCGGTACGGTGGATTAAAAAAAAATCCGGTATGAATTGACTCGATTGAACCATTCGGTTTAGGAAATTTAATTGTATGAAGCCGTTTATTTTAGTAAACCAGGTTCTTCTCTCCGTCTATCTCCAAGTCGCCGCCGATTCTCTAACCGGTGCTAGATCTCAGCTCCACCGTCGGTAAGATTCTCGTCAATCTCAATCCAAAGAATTGCTATTCATACTCTTTTTTTCTTTATGGAGTAAAGTTATGATCTCAATTCATAGAGAAGAGACAAACTTTAGGTTCTGGTTAATTTGGCGTTAAATTTTTGTTAGTTTGGATTGGGTTAGATGCCTCGGAAGGCTATCAGGGAGAAGAAGATTGTCAAAGTATCTACCTTTAGCCTTTTGCTTCAACGGCTAGACGTAAATTGCCTCATCCGGATATGTCTTTTGGTTAGTTAGTACTTTGTAGTTAGTAGTAACCTTAAAGATTGAGACTTTCTCAAAGATTCTCTTACAAAACTATCTCGATGACAAGGACTGGGATTTGAGCGGCTTTTTGGATTTGATATTGAATCAAACAAAGGTGGCAACTGTAGTCAAAGTAGCAGATGATGAGGATGAAGCATTATTTGCTCTTGTCACTGCTCTTAACTTGGCAAGTCATGTAAAAACTCATCTTTGTTACGGGACTTTACTTATATTTTTTTATCTATGCTTAATGATCGAATTGAATGTTTGAAGGTGTTTGTTCGTATTTGGTTTTATAACTTTACTGTATGCATTCTATTAACCACTGTATATGTATAACCAGAGAAGACTATAGTGAGTGATCTAGAACTACTCTTGGAGAAAAAGGAGAAAGATGTTGGTTTACTCGACGAAGTCTCATGGGCCACTGAAGACGAGGTATGGTCTTTTGAAGATAAACTCAGGTATGTTCTTTACTTATGACTTATGAGAAATGTTAATTTAACAGTTTGAAGTTTCGGTTTATAGCCTACAGAAGAGCTTCGAGGGTCATTCCGCTTCAACTCACCAAGATTTACAAGGTGTTTTTTGTGTTCCCATAAGATTCTTTTCCGGTTTTTGAATCCTCTTTCTGATGTGGATTCTTGGTTATATTAGTTGAAGCATCCCAATCAGAGAGAACCTTGTTATATTGAAAAGGAAAAGGAGGAAACAATATTCCTTAAGCCTGAAGATCAAAATTATTCTCGAGGTACTTACCCTCACATTACCTTGTGAAACGAAAAAAAAAGTTATACGCTAAACATTTTGCTTAAAAATGTACTATTCAGCTTAGCTCTTGGTCCTTCGCATTCTCTATGCACTCGCAGCTAGTTACATCTCAAGAGGCAAGTTCATCTCTTGAATGCCAACATACTTTGCTTCGCCGGAATCACAACATAAGTTTGAATACAGTTGTTTCTGTTTTGTGATGTTTGGTTATAATGTCAATTCCTGCAGTTGAAGAATCATCAGTTGATGGGTCGAGTGATGGTCGTGGATGCACAAAAGATCCCTGAATTCAGACAGAAGTTGAAGTCTCTCATTGACGAACAGTAGTGAACATCTTCTTCTTCTTAAAGATTTCGGCTAACGGCTTTGTTGTTTATTTCGGCTAACGGCTAATGAACAGTTTTGATGAGATTATTAAAGTGCTGAGGTTTTGTTGTTCTCCGACTTTCCTCCCCTGCATATTACTGGAACTGAGACAATGTATATTAGCTTTTCTTTTTTGCTAAAGGGTTTATCTGGATTAGAAATAGAGGTAGACTTGGTTTATTAGACACACATTTGTACAGTTCTTTTCTTTGTGTTTACTACATTAGAGATCTTTGAGAAACAAAACGCAGCGCTTGTGTAAACTTTTGTATTTTACCTTTTGAAACTCAAATTAGATATTTTCAAAAGATGAAAACAGTAACGTTGACAAAAAGTACTCAAGTATGTGTGGTGGATCACGCCGCTAGAGGAAACAATATGAACTGTAATATGTATTTGTTTCGTTTATAGTCAGTTGTCTTTTTGTAATATGTATTTTTCAGGAGACTACAGTAAAAACTCTATAAATTAATAATGTTGAGATCATAACATTTTATTAATTTATAGTGATATTAATTTATTTATAAATAAATTAATAATTATTATTTATAGTGTAAGTTGATAATTATTAATTTATAGATATATACTTTAATTGTTTAAATTTTTAAAATTATGAATTGAGACAATTTTAGTAAAATGAGATTAGACTTTAGGATGTTATCAGTTTAGAATTGAATTTGTAATATTTAGAAAACAGTATTGACAATAAATTACAAATACTCTATAAAACTATCAAAAATGAAAATGGTGCATAAGTAGAAATTGAAAACTTCAAAAAAACTTAGCTATTTTTATGACATTGTATAGAGTATTCTCAATCATTATAGTTTGAAAAGACAACATAAGAATTATTTCTAGATATAATTTTCAGAAGAAAATTCAAAATTTTAAAGCATACATATATCAACATATATATATATATATATATACATGATTATTAATTTACGATATTATTGGGACCATATTTTACATGAGGATTTATAAAAATTATTATCTTATTGTCTTATCAAATTTTGATATTTTTTATACTGGTCCGACTTGGAATTAGCAATATTTATTAATTTATAATGTTTATTAATTTATAGATTATTAATTTATAGAGGTTTTACTGTAAAAACAATATGAACTGTAATATGTATTTGTTTCGTATGAATAGCAAAAGTTATATTTTTCTCAAAATTAAATACACTAATATATAATTTAACTAAACAAAACATATTAAAACAAAAAGTTCAAATCATTCAAATAAGGCATAGTATATTTGAGAACTTGTATTATTTTTTTTTTACAAATAGTTTTTTTTAATAAACTAACAAAATGCTAACGTGACAATAAAAAAATAGATGGTACGACAATTGAGAGTCTATTTTATTTGTTATAAAAACACATGTATAAAAGTATTTTACTTATGTTTTGTTTATATTTTGCATATGTTTTGCTTATTTTTTTGTTAGATTATTTTTTTTCTAAAAAACATATGTAAGATGATACATAAATGCAAAATCTTATCAGAAAAATTAGTTTGAAAATACTTACTCATATGTAATATTATCAATCAAGCCATGTATATATGTATAAGGAGAATTTATACTTCAACAATTTAAATTTTACTAAATACTAAGTACTTGTGCGGTGGTGGATACATGATATGCAATTTAATTTTGAGGAGTTACTCATGAACTACATACATGAATTGCCCACAGCTGCTAGGCTCTCTACGGTTCATAAGTCGTACAATAACATTGGTTTTAAAGAAATTTATTATCCAAATGAAAAAGCAGATGAGGAATATGGGCATTTCCTCCTTATTACCGGATATGGTGTTGATTATTTTGGTAGAGCTTTTTGGGAATGTCAAGATTCACGTGGATTGATGTAATAGCTTTGAAAAAAATCGCTTGGTCTCGTGCTTACAAGATGAATCGCGCGTGAGAATATCTCGTTTGCGCTTTCTCTACCCATGATGCTCGTCACTTTGGTTTGGTATTCCTTGTAGTTTTTCAGCTGTTGGTTCAATCTGATTGCGTTCTAACAATATGATAAACCATAAAATGTTAAAAGCATTCCGATTAACTAACTTCATAGCCTGATTAAACCAGGTTAAGAATATTAATTACGTATAACATGATAGTTTTTTCAAGAAAACCGGAAGCACCATAGGCGAATTGGCTCCGATTAACAAATTTGTTCCATTTGATCTTGGCTAAGGTACGACACCGGATAAGAAGTGAATCCTAGATTCTCAGCTACTCGAACAACAACAAAAAAGAGCCTAAGGAGTAAGGAATAAGAAATGATAGATGTTACTATATAGTATATACACGTGAATAGTGAGTTAGGCTGGATCGAACTAGAATTTACAAATGATTCAGAGACATTTATAATTTAAGTCATATTACAATAGTTTAACAGTTTGAAGTTTCAGTTTATAGCCTATAGAAGAGCTTTGAAGTTTGAAGGTAATTTACAAATGATTCAGAGACATTTATAATTTATTCGTACTAAGACCATACTAGAATTTTGGATAGAGTGATTTTTTGGTTTTTATTTTCTTCTAAAAGAGAAGGATTGATTAGGCTATTTTGGGCCTCTTTCGGCCCCAAGAAACTCTTAAATCTTTCTCCAATTATAATCCACGTGTCCTCTTTTGCACCATGTAGTTCAGTGCGCCGTGTCACACTGGATTACTCGGCTTTACCGGTGCCCGGTGTTCTAAACTTCTAATTTAGTCGCCCCTAGTGACATCGACGGTCGAATTTTAATCTAACGATCGATCCAACGATCAATATTCGAAGTTGAATTTCCCAGCAAACCTCTGTCGTCTTGAATTAGACAGATGGATATATATAAAAAAACGAATTATGAAATGTGCGTTCTTTGATTTCCCCAATTTCTAGGGTTTCGAAATAATGACTACTACTACATTCGAATTTGCTCAGCCAAGAATCAACGCTAGGTTCAAATTCGCTACTTGTGTTAGTCATCATAATACTCTATTGTACTCGAAAGCTTCGAGCTTTTTCAACCATCGTTGTAGGGTTTATCCCCAGAACCCGAATCGCTTCGTCTCCAACTCAATCCCGCTTCCTCTGGAGAAGAAGAAGAAAGCTTTTACGGTGTTGAGAAATCAAGAAAGGTTTAATCTTTTTGATGGGTTTTCAAGGAAGACGAGCAGAAGAGTTGTTGTGAATTGTCAAGAAGATGATGATCATATAGAGGGTTCGAGTGAGAGTAGTGAGGATGAAGAGAGAAGCCAGAGTACTCCGGCTAAGTCGGGTTCATCGTCGAAGCAAGGGGAAGATAAGGTGTGGTGGTCATCATCTAAGGGAAAGAAGAAGAAGTGGCAGTGGCAGCCTATAATCCAAGCTCAGGGGATTGGAGTTTTGTTGTTGCAATTGGGTGTTGTTATGTTTGTGATGCGATTGCTTTGGCCTGGGATACCTTTACCTGGATCGGAGCCTCGAGTTCAGACGACTTTCGTGAGTGTGCCGTATAGTGAGTTTTTAAGTAAAGTTAATAGTAACCAGGTTCAGAAAGTGGAGGTTGATGGGGTTCAAGTTTTGTTTAAGTTAAGAGATGATGGAAAGTGGAAAGAGAGTGGAAGTAATAGGTTGTCAGAGTCGTCTGAATCGCTGCTTAGAACTGTGTCTCCCACGAAAAGAGTTGTGTATTCCACCACTAGACCCGGTGACATCAAAACACCATATGAGAAAATGCTTGGGAATAATGTGGAATTTGGATCTCCTGAGAAACGCTCTGGGGGATTCTTCAACTCTGGATTGGTAAGGTCACTGGTGCTACACCGCATTTTTCACTATTTGTGCTACTCCTTAGATAGGATGGCTTTTTCAAAAGAATGGACTTCATTTTCACTTTTGGCAAGCATTTATTCGATAAACTGTTTCTTTTTTTTATCTGTTGTTGCAGATAGCTCTTTTCTACATAGCGGTGCTTGCAGGGCTTATTCGATTCCCTCTTAGCTTCTCCACGGTATGTATCTCCTGTATATTTCAGTATGGTTGTTTAAATTATTTCAAGTTCTTAAAAAAAACTATGGGTGTACACAGAATACAACTGGCCAGCTTAGGACCCGGAAGTCTAGTGGTCCGGATGGGGGAAAAGTCTCTGGTGGAGGTGAAACAATCACTTTTGCAGATGTTGCAGGTGTTGATGAAGCAAAGGAAGAGCTAGAAGAAATTGTGGTAGGTGTTTCAGTCCTTTAAGACTCTGCACATACTTATTAATGGTCAGATTGATTGTTAGAGCATTACTCTCAGTCTAGTATTTGTCTTTTTACACATGGATTAATTGATGCAGGAATTTCTTAGAAATCCTGACAAGTATGTCCGTCTAGGTGCACGTCCTCCGCGTGGTGTCCTATTGGTGAGTTATATCATTTGATTTCACTTTAATCTGATATTGGTTACAATGGCTCTCCTCTAGACTTTGATGCCTTTGATTCTTTTCTTTTTAGGTTGGTCTTCCCGGAACAGGGAAAACCCTTCTTGCAAAGGCTGTTGCTGGGGAAGCTGAAGTCCCCTTCATAAGTTGCTCTGCAAGTGAGTTTGTTGAGCTGTATGTCGGCATGGGCGCCTCACGTGTAAGGGATCTTTTTGCACGGGCCAAGAAGGAAGCTCCATCAATTATATTTATTGATGAGGTTAGTATTCGTAGTCAATGTCAGATTATTTCTAGTACGTTATACCTCGGGGCATCTTAAACAAAATTTTGTATTTCCTTTTCATGCTCCAGATAGATGCTGTGGCAAAAAGCCGTGATGGTAAATTCCGAGTCGGCAACAACGACGAAAGAGAGCAAACTTTGAATCAGTTGCTTACGGTAAGTCTGCTTTCATGCACCTTTCCTGCATAAGTAGCATGCTTGATTTTTCCATGAATCAATTACATGTTAGATACTTTTCTGCAGGAGATGGATGGTTTTGATAGCAACTCTGCAGTCATCGTTCTTGGAGCTACAAATCGTGCTGATGTCTTAGACCCGGCCCTGCGTCGTCCTGGGAGATTTGATCGTGTTGTTACGGTTGGTAGAATGGATTAACTCAGAATATTTGTAAATAGTTAGGCATTTTGATAAGGTTCTCTCAAAGGCACTGATTCATTTTTCAGGTGGAAACGCCGGACAAAATTGGAAGAGAATCCATTTTGAGAGTCCATGTGTCAAAGAAAGAGCTTCCTTTGGGACATGATGTCAACCTTGGAAATATTGCCTCAATGACCACTGGTTTCACGGGGTACAGTTTTGTGTATTATCTCTGATTTGAAATTTCTTCGGTTATACGTTTTTTTGGGCGTATTGTATATCACTATCTCATAAACTCTTTTGTCCTATTTTTCAGGGCAGACCTTGCAAACTTGGTAAATGAGGCTGCCTTGCTAGCTGGAAGACAGAACAAGGGGACTGTTGAGAAAATTGACTTCATTCAAGCTGTGGAGCGATCAATAGCGGTACCTCTATAACTTTTCTGTTCTATTGATTATGTAATGCAATTGTCAAAATATGATTTTTACAAAGCATCTGTTTCAGGGCATAGAGAAAAAATCTGCAAGGCTAAAAGGCAATGAGAAGGCAGTCGTTGCAAGGCATGAAGCTGGGCATGCAGTGGTTGGTACTGCTGTTGCAAATCTTCTTACTGGACAGCCACGTGTGGAGGTAAAATTCCAAAAAAAAAACTAGATATGTCTGCTCATTGTCTCTGCTGTTTAATGTGTGTAGATGATTCAAGTCTTGCTCATCTTCATTGTGTTGTTAGAAATTAAGCATATTGCCGAGAACAGGAGGGGCATTGGGATTTACATATATTCCCCCTACCAGTGAAGACAGATATTTGCTCTTCATTGATGAACTGCTTGGACGTCTGGTTACCCTTCTTGGAGGTCGTGCAGCTGAAGAAGTTGTATACTCAGGGCGTATATCAACAGGTGCATTTGACGATATAAGGCGGGCGACTGATATGGCATACAAGGCCGTAGCTGAATATGGTCTTAACCAAAAAATCGGACCTGTGTCTGTGGCTACACTTTCTGGTGGTGGCATTGATGACTCTGGAGGCTCACCATGGGGAAGAGATCAGGTTACAGTCATTTTGCATTGTCTTTTCCTAGGTTTCTAACATACCCGTTGAAAGAATGCAAGAGTTTAACCTTCCATGTTACAACACAGGGGAAACTAGTTGATCTTGTTCAAAAAGAAGTGACAATTTTGTTACAAGCTGCCCTCGATGTTGCGCTGTCTGTTGTACGCGCTAATCCAGATGTATTGGAAGGGCTTGGTGCTCAACTTGAAGGTATAGTAGTATAAGTTTGTTTACTTTCATCAAAACAGATTTTGAAAACGTTTAGGACACTATAAGATATCATCGCTAAAAGTTTTGTTTTTCCATGGCTTTTTGCTTGAGTTTAATGTGATAACTGGCTCATTTCGATGAAATGTCATGTTTTGGTGCAGAGAAAGAGAAAGTAGAGGGTGAAGAACTGCAGAAGTGGTTAAGTATGGTGGTTGCGCCAGGAGAACTTGCAGTCTTTGTCAAAGGAAAGCAAGAGCTTCTACTCCCGGCACAAGCTAGCTCCAGTTAACAGCTACTATGTTCTATCATCAATTATAACCATAAAGACAGTTTCTAACACGGTTTATCAGCTCTTTCCTGGCTGCCTTATGGTATCTCCAGGTCAGGTCTAGTAATCACCATTGCCTAAGCATAGCATTCATGGTTCCAGCATGCGTAGAACACTTGAATCAAAATTGGAAGAACCATATTGGAGTATGACTCTGGTGATATAATTCATAGATTTTGTTTGATGTTTGTTATTCTTGCTAGATACAGTCTCTTAAAGAGAACTTGGCAAAAGTGTATAATTGATTCGGATGTATAAAAAGCCTTTACATATTATATCTGCTTTGAAAATAGTGTGATTCACACTCTTGAATTCCTACAAGGTCCTCTTTGTATATGAATCATCCCTTTGCTCTGTTCTTGAAAGGACTGATGTATGTGTAATGCAGCTCTTAAAGGACCCGCACAAAAGGTTGCATTAACATTACTCATTTTAATCCACAAAAAAATTGGCGTTAGCATTACTCATACTATATTATTCTCAGATTTCTCGAAGTAGTGAGTGAATCTTGATAATTGTTCAGAAAAACAATAACTAGATCATGTGATGTCAAAGAAGATGAAGAAAGAGTAGCTTATATATAATTGAAATCCGAAGAATTATAGAGAATAAAAACAGAGGCATAAACAATGCAAATTACTATACATGTTTCTTTTATTTTTTGAAGAGGCCACCTAAGCCACCAAATCCACCTTCGTTCTTCTTCGGGGCAACAGGCGTTGGAGCTGAGTTCTTACCACCGCGAACGCTTCCTCTGCCACTGGTAGTGCCACTGCTTCTTGTACCTCCTTTGCCACTGGTAGTGCCACTGCTTCTGGTAGCTTGTGTCTCCTCCACCTTCTTGAGAATTGGATCAGTCTCGTAGAACTGATCTTGCTTTGTCATAAACCCAAGAACAAAGTCGAGGGGATTCTTCTCCTCCTTTGCGGGGCCTGAAGCTCCCTTTGCGCCTGTGGCGTAAACCCTGACGGTGGCAGGAGCAAATGACAGAAGTGAAGAAACCATTGTTGCTTATCTCCTCTCTTCTTCTTCTTCTCTTTCCCTGTTTTTTTATCGGAACTGTGTGTGTTTGCCTGTCTGTCTTCGTGTGGCATTTGTTACAAAAGGATTATAACGAGGTTGGGTAAATCTGAGCCGTTGGATTTTTCTTGGCACAAACTCTCCACAAGTGTCTTATCCTCTTTCTCTTTCCCTTTCACACATTTTTTCTTAAATTACTTGGATACCTTTTTATTTTGGTTTTAATTTTATTTAGATATATATGGGCACAAATATGTAGTAAATAGGTTATTGTGATTATATTATTTGTAGCTTGTAAGAGGTTTTTAAATGGAAGATTGCACATAGTCATATTCTCCCATTTGTCTGATTTATTTCTTCAAATGTAACGTATGAAAGAGGAAGAGACACGCCTTGGTTTTTTGAGTGTGCGATGTTGTCCCATGTAAAAGTTGTGGCAAAATTGGGCCAAGGCCCATTTATTGGGAAAGGTTGTTCAACGCTAGAGCGGTAGACTCTGTAAAAGTTGTGCGTGAGTCTCTGTTAGCACCACAACACTGCTGAACGAAGCTCAAAGACAGTAACAATTACATTAAACGATTCAAATATGCTCACTTATTATTTCACCAAAAGCAATGCTCAGTGATTATTATTAGTAGTGTTGGATCTACACATGTTCTTTCTTATTGGACGCATCCATGATCAGTAGACCAATGGAATCTGCGACCGTATTTACTAGAGTGGAAAGTTAGGCAAAAGCCAAAAAAAAACAAAAAGAACCAAAGAGAAGCAATGCTCATCAGCTGCACTGGTTCACTCAAAAACACTACTTACAGTTTTCCTCTTGCTTCTATTTTGTACCTAAGTTCTGTCCCTGTCTCTTCACTGCTAACAAACCACATCATTCACTCGTTCCTAAGCCATTTCCTGAGGAGACTCAGACGATTCTAATGGGAAACATGTTTCCTCACCACCCGTTTGCCAGAGGAAGCTGGCGTAGTTGGCGGCGTGGAAGGAGTTGGTAGGGTCTGCAGATATAGCTTCGAGAAAGTTCTCCTCAGCCGCCCAGAGATCGTCCCGAACTTTCCACAGGAAGATAGCGTATTTGCTGTACGCTTCCGCATCTACATCTTCTGACTCTATGGCTTTCTTGAAGCAGTTCTCCGCTCTAACACACATCCAAAAGCAAACATCATTTGTCAAGTTCCAAAGGTACATAGAATCATGACCAATCTACACACCTTTGATGTTCAATGAGCCAAGTGCAAGGATATACTTCACAAAGTACAAGTAATAAACTCTTGAATGTTAGATGCAAGAATAGGTAAAGGATGTATCACCTGTCGTAGTCTTGAGTAACGAGGTAATTGAACTGAGCGTAGTTAGCTAGGAGCAGATGGTTGTTCGGCTCTTGAGCCAAACCTATCTTATATAAAAGCTCTGTTCTAGTGTAATTGGCATAATCATCCAATTCAATCCTTGCACGGATCGCTGAAACAAATCTCAATCTCATGTCACGGTCAACAGGGGAATCTTGCATCTGATCTGCTTCTTCAACCATCGAATTCCACAGACTCATCTCCTCTTCTCTAATCCCTTCTCCTGAAACCGAGTCTCGGTGTAACGGTAAGTGGGAACCTAACCATTTGGACCCATCAATCCCTTTACCATCTCTTCCACTTAAACTAGACTCCTTTAATGAAGAACAATCAATCCTTTGATGCGTCTGATCTGGACCTTTACTACCCAATGGCACGTCTTTTGTCTCCTCTGAGTCTGGAGGAGATGCTGCAATAGGTAGGTTTGATGCAACTGAATGCACAGTGTAGTTCGCCAACAAAACCATCACATAAACCATCAAAGTAGGTGTCTGAGAGAACACGCGTTGGAAAATCCAAAGCAAAGAAGCACGCATCTCCTTCTTAACCTGCCTAAGAACACCCACCCTAGTCTGCAACGCAAAGCTATGAAGCTCCTCAAACATGAAAACCATAGAAGAAAAAGCTCTATTGATAGAACAGTAACTAGATGCACTAGCTTCTTTAAGCGCTTCTTCTTGTAACTTCCTCTTTATTATCCTAAGTGACAGAGGCAAATCAACACTGTTTGCTTTCATTTGAATACTTGAATGGTTAACCATCTCTGCCCATGGTGCTTCCAAAGAAGCTAAACCTGGAACAGACTCTTGTAATAGCTTCACAGAACCAAATCTACGATTACCTACTACTGGTTCTGATTTGTGTTTGTTCTCTTCTTCGTCTTCTTGCCCTGCAATCCTGAATTGTGAGGCTAACTCCTGCATCTTCACAGAGAAGGCTTCGTCGGAGAAGAAACCTGAGCTCGCACTACAAACTCTCCTTAACGAACTATTATTTCTCTTCACCACATCTGTTGTGGTTGTTGTTGTTGTTACCTTAGAGAATTCCCAAGGCTCACAAGATTTAGATCGGTGAAGCTTCCCAGATTGCGTTCCAAGAAACGTGGAAGGTTTCAATCTACTCTGACAAGCTAAAGATCCTCCAACAACGGAGGAGGCATCTCCGGCTCTTCCACGAGAAGAACGACGGCGTTTTGAGGAAGTTAGGGTTTGAGAAAACGACGGACATTGAGGAATCGTCGTGTGACGTCCTGACCAATGAAACGACGTCGTGGTAGCTACTTTCACCTCCATTGTTTACGAAGAGACGCTACAACTCCGAATCTGTATGAATCGAGAAAGAAAAAGAAAACTACAAAGATTAAAGACAAAATTGATTACGAGAAATTGAAAGATAGAGAGAATGTGAGAGAGAGAGATAGAGAACCTTCTTGGTGAGTTTTCAAATTCGTTCGGTTGAAAGAGATTTTCTTGGGAGAATTTTGGGTTTGTGAGGTCAAAATCGAATTCAGTGGCTCTCTCCTGAAATTTGTTAGAAACAAAGAACAAGGAGAAGAAGAAGAAGACAAAAAGCCCTTATACGTAAAAAAATTAGCATAAAAATATAATAATAGAGTAAATTACCGGATATAGCCGGTGAAAAGGCGTGTGCTATTTTAGAGAAGAGATTAGATTTTTTTTTAAATCCACGGGTGGAGACGGTTACAGGTGATGAATGATAAAACTGAGCTACGCGGTTTATTCGGGGGAAAAAAAATCTTACGGATGGTAATAAATCACGTGTTGGGTTTGATAAAGCTGGCTTGATAGTATTTGACACGTACGGGATTGGAGATGGGTTCACGGGACTCGAGGCCGAGGACATTAGATCTAGGCACTAATACCCGTTACCCGTATTCGATCCGTTACTCAATTTATATCCGTTCTGAAAAAAGAGTACCCACAGCTTTAGGATTGAATAAAGGGTATTATAATCATATTACCCGTGAATAAGGAACGAATATAAGGTATTAGTTTAGTTTTCAATATCCGTCCCGTTACTCGTCCCGTTACTCGTCCCTTTACCCATTTTGTTATCCGACCCGTAAATATCCTTTAATATTTTGTATTATTATTATTTATTATTAATTTATAAATATATTATAGAGTTAAAGTTAAAGCCTAAGTTCAACTTAGTCCAACTGAAATGATATATACAACGCCCAATTGAATTAATATTTTATTTTTATTTTTTAAGTTTGTAATTTTCTAATTTTTGGACTTATATGTTGCATATATTTATGAATTTTTCCTTTTCGGATTTTGGAATATGAAATTATTATTGCGATTATTGACAATTTTTTTATCGGATATTCATTTATTCGAGTAAGAGTAAAGGGTCAGGTATTTAAAGGGTCAACTATTTTTTTCCGGATACCCGTTTTTCCGAGTACCCATTATTTAAGGATCGAGTACGAGTAATTTTTTTCTATTACCCATTAGAGTCGGGTTGGGTAAAGGGTATGAGAAAATTCAAGGGTACCCGTCCCGTGTCCAGTCTTAGAGGACATTGTAGAATAGTACTACTAGTAAATTAAAATTTGGTTAGAAGTTGAATTGAAATACATATCTTTTAGTGACTAGTAGTATATTAATAGATCTAAAAAGTACATGTCAGATGTAAAAATGAAGTACATGGCACCACTACTTGGCTATCTTGATCTGGAGTGCTATGAATTCTAAATTTGTGGTACACATTGTTCTAGTTCACGATGATAATTTTAGTATAAGATTGCTATATAAGATATACGCCCAACAAAATGGATTATGATAATTCATAACAAATACAGAGGCCATGAAAGAAACTAAATGGGCTTATATATTCCTAACACGAATATGGAGGTACCTACCCAAGCCTTGTTCGGCAAGATTATTTTAATGGAGCTAGGCAAGGCATTACATATCTTCTCTGCCAAGAAATTGCAAATTGTAGTCTTAGTTTCCAAAACCATGATAGACGAAGAACGTAGCAGTTAAGACAATGATTCCTCCTTTACTCGAGTCACTGTGCTTGTATTGACGAGTTGTGTGTTAACACATGTACTTCACTTTTTGGTCTAGATTATTATTCTTCCCAGAAAATGTAAAGCTGGAAATACAAACATTTTAATTTTAATCTTGTCTGGAAACAAAACAGAGCATAAACAGAGGAAACAAAACAAACCACTGAATATGAAACGACAATATGATATTTATAGAGAAAACCCCCCTCTACACATCAACGTCTCGTATAAACTTTCAAAGTGACAAAGCAAATGTAGTTCAAAGACAAAGGTTTCTTTTGGCGTCAATGCTCACGATTAAGTTAGTGTTTCTTAGAGACACATTGACCAAATAAGATTAAATAATGGATTAATTGGTTTCTATGTTGCATGAAATCGCAAACAGAATTGAGATCTTTTACAATCGGTGTTTTTTAGCATTTTCCTGTATTTTCTTAAAAACTTTGGACAGAGTTTCCATATAATCTTGATCTATTTAGAAAAATTCATTTAAAGAAAATTGAGAAAACTAACATTAGTTGGACAAAAAGTAAGTAACACTTGCAATTTGTTGAGAATCGTAGATCCCGATTCATCTCTGTAGTGAACCGCATACCGTGATTCTGCTAGTACTCCTCGTCTACTTCATAAATCAATAACATAACATAAAAATAATACAGAGATTTAACGAGTTCCCCTCTATGTGAGGGTACGTCTCGTGTAGAAACATTCTCCCACAAACATCCACTATCAATCACTCAAGGCTTACAATGTGTTTCATATACAAAGCTTAGATAGTAACTACAAAGAAACGTGAAGAAGAAAACACATATTATATGCTTTTCTTCTTCTCCTCTCTTTGTCTTTAGTTCAGCTCTCTCCTCCATGTATAACCCTGAAACACTTCCAAAACCCCAAAGAAGCAGCTCCACCTTCGTCTCTCGTAAGAGTGTCTTGATGACTCTCAGCCCTTCGACCCCAGCCAAGCTTCTGCTCCTTTATCATGGTTCCTATTCATGCGTAAGAGAGGATAGATGAATGGGTCTTGTAAGTAACTGCTTATTTTGTGCCTGAAAGTTGAATCAAATAGTCATATTATAGAGCTGGTCTCTTTGAAGAGTTTGCAGGACAAAAAGCGTTATGTGACGACGAAGATTTTAATTTTGGGAGATGCATACTCATTCAGCAAGATACTTGGGATTTTTATAGTTTTTAAAATTAAGGATGAACATTTGATTTACAACTTTTCTAGTTCTCTGGACAAAACTGAAAGATAGATATTTTATTAGATATAAGACAGTGAAATTTGTAGTAGCTTAATTGAGTCTTTCACACAACCATGAGACACAAGTACAATATTTCAAATACAAAGCATTCACTAGAAAACTCCAACGTTCACACAAGTAAATAGAGACATATCTCTATGACAAGTAGCGGACATGTATATTTGTGCGCGTACCTATATCTCTTCGCTTAATTGTATGTCCTTCGTACTACAACTCGTTTAAGTCTCCTTGTCGCCTGAAAGCTTTGCTATGATAGAGACCAGCTTAGTCACAGCCTCAACCATTGATATTCGGTTAACTAGTGATTCTTCTGAACACATGATTCCCACTTGAAAGACAAGGGTCACACATTCGACCAAATTGAGGTGTTGAGCATATGCACCACCGAGAATAGATTGGTCTATGATATCTAATGCTTGTTGTTTCAACAATGCGGATTTGGTAAAACTATGGAGAGTTAAACCATCCACGAATAACTTATTGGTGGGTCTTTTTCCTGTGAAAATTTCTAGAAGGAGGATACCAAAGCTGTATACGTCGCCCATTTTTGATGGATGACTTCCCATACCATATTCTACAAAGTTCAAAAATAACAAACAAAAGATGCAAGTAATATTAGGAAGATTGTCTTATCTCTTCTTAATATAATGGTTCTAAACTTTAATGTAAAATATGCATACCTGGTGCAACATATCCAATGATTCCACGAACACCTGCAGAGCTGAAATGAATATCGAATGTTTTCTGATCAAACTTCAGTAGGAGTTGTGCCAAACCAAAGTCGCTTACATGGGCAGCCAAATCTCCGTCTAGTAGAATATTGCTTGGCTTAATATCACAATGGGCTATAGGGTTGTGACAATAAGTATGAAGATAAACCAGAGCCGAAGCAACATCTCTTGCAACGTTGAGTCTTTCAGTGAGGGTCAAGATTCTCGATGGACTATTATCAGTTTCTTCCATTTCATCTCGGTGCAGCCACATATCCAAATTTCCATTAGGCATGAACTCATAAACTAGAGATCTAAAATCATTCCCTTCAAAATCAGCACTCGAACAGACTGTTACCAACTTCACAAGGTTGCAAGGTTGCAATGTCTTATACCTCTTAATGTTTTACATTCTGCCATGAAGCTCTTTACAACTCCATTTTTGGAGAGATTCAAAACTTTAATTGCAACAACCTTGTTATTGTACCCAACAAATCCTTTAAAAACATCCCCAAAGTTACCTGCCCCAATCAAATTGCTTGAAGAGAAGCCACCGGTTGTCTTGTAGATCTCATTGATAATAGGCTTTTCACCCATGGTATCAATTCTTTATGTAGTTGTAGTACAAAGGGTTATCAATCCAAATGGTTGTTATGCTAGCAGATAAGATATGATCAGAACAAACAAGTCAAGCCAAGCAATAGTTGGGGTTTGATCTAACAATCCTAAAATAATTAAAAGAAAATAAATAAACAAGAATCACACGACCTAAGTACTCGATGCGAGCATTCGAGTACGAGATCAGGTGGAGTGATCTGGTAAAGAAGAAGAGTAAGAACAACTCGAAGGTGTACACAAAGCTGGTGATCGAGTACCAGTTCGGTTATAGGGTCGAGTTATGAATAAAAACGTAAACAATCAAGATGCGAAAGCTCCTAAAAATGGGGTAATCGACTCCTAAGTGTTCCTGACTAGTATGCATGTCCTACATGCCTCAAGCAAATATTCCCTAGACAATGAATCTCTAAAATCTTGTTAAAACACTCTCATGATAGAAACAATCAACCTTGATCACTCTCCTACCCAACTCTCGTTGGAGAAACATGACCAAGCAGGCAATACAAACCGATTCATTATTGTCAATAAACTCCTTACACATCTAATCTCTTATGCTAAGTGAGTAAATCTCTAGCATTGATTGATTCAAGCATTTCAACAACATCTCTCGATGGCAAAACACCCTAGATCTACTCTCAACCTCTCGGTCTGAAAATAGCATTAAGAACACCAATCTAGAAAGGAATTTATATAACATAAATAATCAAGCTAAGGCATCCTAATCGATCAAGAACACATATTTGTCTATCCCATCCCTAGAAACTTTGTTTCACTACTCAGATCTCATTGTAGAAAACATAAAAACACATATAAACGAAAATTCCATTGTATTGAAAAATAGAAATAGAGTAGAAGAGTACAAAATCGAAATCTAGAAGAATAGCAAAAAGAAAATGAAAATAAATCCTAACAAAGTGGAAAAAGAGTTTGGATCGCTCAGTCTCTCTCCCAGAAGCTCTCGCTCTTTGTTCTAAGGGTCTGCAGCGTGCTTGGGCGAGAGAAAGAATAGGGGGTTTATATATGGAAACCCTTTAAACCTAGCTGCTCAGTCCTGCCCGAGGGTCTGCTCGAGGCGGCGCTCGAGGATGTGGTCGGGTTACTCCTCGGATAGGTCTTCGGGTTGTTCTTCCTGCCCTTGGATCCTCTTCGATCGGGTTGAGGTTCGGACTGTTCTTCCTGCTCCATAGCTCCTTCGGGTACATGCTCGAATTTGATCTTGTTTCTCTCCATTTTAGGCTCTAAAGCACCTGTTTTCATCCAAAATATGCAAATGCAAGAATGCAACACCCTAAATGGCCTAAATGTGGATTCCTACAGTTAATGACCTAAAAACGCTAAGGTTAGGGTATATATAATGCAAAACATGGACAAAAAAGGATGCCTAAAACATGTAAACCTAGCTTCCATCACTCCAACTGGTTGCTTTTGAGAGCAAACATACACCTCAAACTCGTAGTCCTCTGAGTTTTCTCCCTGTCCTTGCTCAGTCGGCTCTCTCTCTTCAGCTGCGGATTCTTCCTCAGGGTTGTACAGCTCTTCCAATGGTGGTGCAAAGTCTATGTTCTCTCCTAGCCGGATTTTGGTGCACACGACGTTGGGCAAAATCATTTGAGTAGCTCCGACTGCTGGATGAACGAACTTGAAGAGTGACATGTCATTTGGCTTCTCATAAGCCAAGAATCTCGTCAATGTGAGGTAGTCCATGTCAAGCCATCTCGGCTCATGCACCACTCCCTTTAGGGGCACATCGCAAGCGACCAAAATTGGTGTGACCAAACCTCCTATGGATATCTCTCCAGTTCCCTCTCGCATCTCGGTTTTCATTGCCCAGGATTTCAGATACATGAACTGATCGAGCAACACAAAGATCATGCTAGTGTCCGCAACATCTCCTAGCAGCGGTCTACCATCCCTAGCATTATCCAATATTCCACACAAGGCTATGTCTATCAGTTGGAGCTCATGATCATTCACATTTCCAGTCTCCTTCCTAGCGAATAAGGTGCAAGCTAGAGATTTGTGAAAGTACCTCAAAATAGGGTTCCTTATTTGAACGGATTTGGAGCTTGTAAACTTATAGGGAAGCTTATCTCCTATTGTCAGCCATAGGGATTTCATTTCTTCCTTGTTTACTTCCATGTTTTCTCCACTCCCAGCCTTGAATCCATACAGCTCCTCCATCTCCTTGTAGGTGAGTTAGTATTCCTTGTTGCGCACAAAGAAGATGATGAACCCGATCCCCCCACCGGGTAGTAGGGTCGGGTGGTCTTCAAAGTAGTGTAACTGCAGCGTGGAAAGGAAGTGAACCGTCTCTTCCTCATAAGCTTCGAGGTTGGTTTGCATCATCTGGCCCAGGTGGCACAAGTCGAAGAGAAACCCGATGTCTCTTGCGATTCCCAACTGCTTCATTGTTTCGCGGTGGGAGTAGCGGGTACCAACAAAGCTCATCTTGCGGAGGACCTTGAATAGCTTGGCCGGAGTCTCCACTTCTCTTTATTTCAGCCTCCTCGATGCTAAACATGTGTGTTCCCTCTGCTCCTCTTCATTATCACGGCTGTCATCCTCGGTACCTTGATCTTCTTCTTCCGCCGCTCTCTCTGCTATCTTCTCAGCTTTTTCAGAGGCTGGTCTCTTCCTCTTTGCAACCGCAGCTCTGCTTCTCAACCTGGAGGTTTGGATCTCCTCCGGTTCTCCTCCATCTGCATCTGAATCAACCTCCATTGGGTCGGTGATGGTTCTCTCGGACGTAGACAAGTCCCTACGTCGAGGAGATCGGCGGATTGCAACCGCTACTGGGCTAGGTGAGCGAACACGGTTATCTACCCGATCGGATGCTCGAGTGTCTCCTCGGGTAGATGATCGGGTTGAGCATCGGGTGGGGGATTGGAAACATCCACTCAGCAGTTGGGAATGCGAAACGTTTCCTCCCCTGAGAATCGCGAGCATCCGCACCATCACCTCCGGTTCCAGCAGCGACGGAGGTTGATCTTGTCCCCTTCTTTTGGTAAGTTTTCATCTTGGGAGCCATTGGTTAATCCTTGAAAAGAGAAGAAGCTAAACTCGAGATCAATAGGGTTAGTTTCTAAGAGATTAAAGACTCTCGATCCTTTGAGAGAAAAGTAGAAAGTTGGAAGGCAAAAAGTTTTTAGGGTTGAGAGACTTATCGATTTTGTGATGCTGATGGAGAGGGGTCCTAGTCCCCTTAAATAGAAGAGATAGCTTCTAGGGTTTCATCGAGAGTGGGTGAGGGTTTTGTGGAATTCGGACTCCACTCGCCACCCGAGTAGGGACACGATCAGGCGCGTTGGGTACGGATTCGGGTAGAGCCTCAGGTTCCCCAAAATTTCCTTTGTCTTCCTTTTTTTATTCTTTTTTTTCTTTTTTTTTATATATATATATATATATGTATATATAAATATGTAAAAATCGAAAATAAGACAAAATAATTAAATAAAATTAAAATAAAATAAAAGGATACCTTTGGGACTTCCTCCCAAGTGAGCTTGTTTTAAGTCACTAAGCTTGACTCTTCATGCTCTTTAAGCATGGGTTTTAGAAGGGAGAGGTTTTGGATTCCTCTCCACTATAGCAGGCTGGTTTAATGGATTTTCCAGTTCTTGTCTAGGTTCCACAACAAATGTAGTATGGACTTCTTTGTGATGCTTGACTCTTCTTTGTTTTGTCTGGGTGAAAAAAGCTTGACCATTAATGGTTGGCTTCTTAATTCCCTTCTTGATGCCAAATTCTATTTTGAAGTTCTCTCCATGCTCAATTATGATCTTCCCTTGCTTCACATCAATCACTGCTCCTACTGTTGCTAAGAATGGTCTTCCTAGGATCAGTGGATCGTCTGGTTCCTTATCCATATCAAGGATCATGAAATCAGTAGGAACTTCCACTCTTCCAATCCTGAGAGGCAAGTTTTCCAGGCCACCAATGGGGTGTCTATTTGTTCTATCAGCTAGAACCAAATACAGACTACTCGGTTTAAAACTGCTAAAACCCATCTTGTTAGCAACTGAAAGTGGCATGATGCTGACTGAAGCGCCCAAATTGCACAAATAGTTGTTGAAAATCCTAAGGCCTATTAAACATGGCAAGGTGAAAGAGCCGGGATCCTCCAAGTTTTCCTCAATTTGCAGTTCAGGATCTAAACACACTCCACTCCTCAGAATTGCATTCCCAATCTCCTTGAAAGCTTCCTTTAACTCAATCTCCAGCAGAGCTGTCTCCTTGATGATTTCCTCTCGAAGTTCGTGTGGTGGCAAGAACTTAGGAGGCGAGGCTTTTCGTTTGGACATAAGCTCTAATGGCGCCTCTAACTGGATGTCAAGAGCAGCTTTAAACCTTTCCTCTAATTCTCCTTCCTCAGCTTGAGGCAGTTGAGGTTGATCTGTCATTTGAACGTCTACCTGATGGATCATCCGATCACAATCATCGGGTATGTCATCGTGTTCAGCCTCGGGTGGTGCATCGGTTTGCGATTCTCGAACCAGTGCTCGATCATCAGCTCGATCAGTCTCCTCGTGTGAAGGATCGGGTTCATACTCGGATATGTAGTACTGACACTCATTCATCCCATAGTGATCCATATCCTCCCCATCTTGAACATCGCTGTCCTCAGTGAGGTAGTCCTCAAAATCATCATCAAGAAAGATGGCTTGGGCAGTGGCATAGTTTTTTGGGTTTTGAACAGCTTTACCTGGAAGCTGGTTGATTTTTGGAGGTGGTTGTGTGATGTGTTGGCCTTCAAGGTATCAAAGCTTAGTTTTGAGAGAGTCATACTTGTCATTCAGGTCATTATTGTGACAACCCGTCCTGCGGATCCCACTAGCCACCGGTTGTCTTGTAGATCTCATTGATAATAGGCTTTTCACCCAGGGTATCAATTCCCTATGCAGTTGTAGTACAAAGGGTTATCAATCCAAATGGTTGTTATGCTAGCAGATAAGATATGATCAGAACAAACAAGTCAAGCCAAGCAATAGTTGGGGTTTGATCTAACAATCCTAAAATAATTAAAAGAAAATAAATAAACAAGAATCACACGACCTAAGTACTCGATGCGAGCATTCGAGTACGAGATCAGGTGGAGTGATCTGGTAAAGAAGAAGAGTAAGAACAACTCGAAGGTGTACACAAAGCTGGTGATCGAGTACCAGTTCGGTTATAGGGTCGAGTTATGAATAAAAACGTAAACAATCAAGATGCGAAAGCTCCTAAGGATGGGGTAATCAACTCCTAAGTGTTCCTGACCAGTATGGATTTCCTACATGCCTCAAGCAAATATTCCCTAGACAATGAATCTCTAAAATCTTGTTAAAACACTCTCGTGATAGAAACAATCAACCTTGATCACTCCCCTACCCAACTCTCGTTGGAGAAACATGGCCAAGCATGCAATACAAACCGATTCATTATTGTCAATAAACTCCTTACACATCTAATCTCTTAGGCTAAGTGAGTAAATCTCTAGCATTGATTGATTCAAGCATTTCAACAACATTTCTCAATGGCAAAACACCCTAGATCTACTCTCAACCTCTCGGTCTGAATATAACATTAAGAACACAAATCTAGAAAGGAATTTATATAACATAAACAATCAAGCTAAGACATCCTAACTGATCAAGAACACATATTTGTCTATCCCATCCCTTGAAACTTTGTTTCACTACTCAGATCTCATTGAAGAAAACATAAAAACTTATATTAACGAAAATCGCATTGTATTGAAAATAGAAATAGAGTAGAAGAGTACAAAATCGAAATCTAGAAGAATAGCAAAAAGAAAATGAAAATAAATCCTAACAAAGTGGAAAAGAGTTTGGATCGCTCAGTCTCTCTCCCAGAAGCTCTCGCTCTCTGTTCTGAGTGTCTGCGGCGTGCTAGGGCGAGAGGAAGAAGAGGGGGGGTTTATATATGGAAACCCTTTAACCCTAGCTGCCCAGTCCTGCCCGAGGGTCTGCTCGAGGGGGTGCTCGAGGATGTGGTTGGGTTAGTCCTTGGATAGGTCTTCAGGTTGTTCTTCCTGCCCTTGGATCCTCTTCGATCGGGTTGAGGTTCAGACTGTTCTTCCTACTCCATAGCTCCTTCGGGTACATGCTCGGATTTTACCTTGTTTCTCCCCATTTTAGGCTCTAAAGCACATGCTTTCATCCAAAATGTGCAAATGCAAGAATGCAACACCCTAAATGGCCTAAATATGGATTCTTACAGTTAATGACCTAAAAACGCTAAGGTTAGGATATATATAATGCAAAATATGGACAAAAAAGATGCCTAAAACATGTAAATTAGAGAGTTATCACTCATCATAACTTATCATTTCATATAATGGGGAAAGAGACAGATCACTCTCATTATTGTTAGCCCCGACACTCTTCTTTCTCTTTTTGTATTTGCATTGATAAACCACAAACAAACATAACAACAAAAGTGTTGCCACACCTGCACTTACACAAATGGCAATTATCTTTCCGACTGATAAAAGTCTCCCTTGTGATTCTACAGAGCATGGTTTAAGTTGTAATGATGGGATGCCTCCACAAAGATTTATATTTCCAAAGTCAGAAACTACACTAGCATTATGAAATATCCCCTTTGTTGGCACAACTCCTTCAAAGTTGTTCATAGAGAGATTCAGATTCTGCAGCTGGGAAAAGTTTCTCATATAATCAGGAATCGGGCCAGAGAGATTGTTGTTAGACAGATCTAAGAGTCTGAAGCCAGTTAACCCTTTTATATCTGGGATGGGACCAACAAATGAATTCCCTTGTAACAAAAGATATTCTAGTGAGAGACAATTCGCCAAGGTCCACGGAATCTGTCCTGATAATTTATTGTATGAAACATCTAGACCAAGCAAAAACTTAAGATTACCAACATCTCCTATCAAAGAACCAACCAACGAGTTAAAAGATGTGAACATGAACACACTAAGAACGTGTTCTCCTTGTGTTAGAAGAACATGTTCTTCTTATGATATAAGAACATGTTCTTCTTAGGATATAAGAACCCGTTCTTCCTACGATTATAAATGTACATTCTAGTAGTTTCCTTATATAAACTCCATTGTATCCCTATAAATAGTTTGTAATTAGGTCATTATTATTCAAGGAATGAGAATCTCTCCTTCTCCTCTATTCTAACCTAGCCGCTCTCTCTTTCTCTCTTTCATTCTCTCTTGATCATTCTATCTGATTCTCTATTCTTCTCATACTCTTTCGTAATTCTTACATGGTATCTGAGCAGTAACGCTCCTATTGTGTTTATTCTCAAATTTTCATCTTCCGCACCAGAATCTGATCATAGATCTCAGCAAAACCCTAATCATCCCTGTTACACTAAAAGGTAGAAACTACTTGCTATGGGCAAGAACCACAAAGACAGCACTGTGCGGTCGCGAGCTCTTGAAGCACATTGAGAGCAATGAAGTTGTGAAGGAGACGACGACCAAACAAGAAGGAAAGGAGATCGCTGTGTGTGACAACGACAAGTGGTTCCAAGAGAACCAAAGTGTTTTAGCCTTCATCCAAAATTCCTTGGATGCTCCGATTCTTGAGTCTTACTCATATTGTGAGACAGCTAAGGATCTTTGGGATACCCTACATAATGTGTTTGGTAATGTCTCCAATCTGAGTCGTGTGTTTGAGGTAAAGAGAGCAATTAACAATCTCAACCAGGAAGACATGGAGTTTACTAAACATTTTGGGAAGTTCAGATCTCTTTAGGCAGAGTTGGAAATGTTAAGGCGTAACTCGGAGGATCCAGTGGTTCTAAATGAACGCCGTGAACAAGACAAGGTGTTTGGCTTGCTCTTGACATTGAATTCGTCATATAATGATCTCATCAAACATATTCTTCGTTCGGACAAGCTCCCAAGTCTTGATGATGTGTGCAATCAAATTCAAAAGGAGCATGGTTCCATTGGTTTGTTTGGAGCAAAAGGTGATCTTATCACAGCCAACAAAGGAGAGGTAGCTGTTGCAAACAAGGGCTACTATAGAAATGATGGAAAGAACCGGTTCATATGTGATCATTGCAAGAAGCCTGGACATCTTAAGGAGAAATGTTGGGCTCTTCATCCACATCTTCGCCCGAGAGGAACTAATCCAAGAGCAAATCAAGCGAGTGGATATGGTGAAACACAAGCTCTGATGGTTCCTCAAATCACTGAAGGAAACAGATCAGCATTAGAAGCCTCCTCGGAGTTGGTGAGAAAATCTGATCTCGATGCACTCATCAAGGCTCTAAAAGAGTTTTCTGGTCATGCCTATCTTACTCTCAATGCTATGAAACCTCTTATTGTTGATTCTAGAGCCTCTCACCATATGATTAATGATTCTAAGCTAATTAGAGATATAAAACCGGCTTTAGGAAATGTGATCATAGCCAATGGAGATAAAGTACCTATTGAAGGAATAGGAAACTTAAACTTGTTTGAGAAAACATCTAAAGCTTTTTATATGCCTAGCTTCACCTCTAATTTGTTATCAGTTAAAAGGGCGACTAATGATCTTAATTGTTATGCAATATTTGGCCCTAATGATGTTTATTTTCAGGATATTAAAACAAGTAGAGTGCTTGGAAAAGGAACCACTAAAGATGATCTTTATGTGCTTGAGGATTCAAACCTATCTACTTCCCTTTCGTCGTGTTTTAAATCAATAATTGATAAGGCTAATAGTTCAGTGTGGCATGCTAGACTTGGTCATCCCCATTTTCGTGCTTTGGAACTTTTGTTGCCTAGTATTTCGTTTAAGAATAATGATTTTGAATCTTGCATCCTTGGTAAACATTGCAAAACTGTTTTTCCTAAGTCCTTAACTATATATGAGCATTGTTTTGACTTAATTCATTATGATGTTTGGACTTCACCTTGCTTATCTCGTGAAAATCAGAAATATTTTGTTACTTTTATTGATGAAAAATGAAAATATACTTGGCTAACCTTGCTTCCTTCTAAGGATAGAGTTCTTGATGCTTTTACAAACTTTCAAAACTATGTGACTAACCATTATAATGCCAAGATTAAAATTTTGAGATCAGATAATGGTGGGGAGTATACAAGTCATGCGTTCAAACAACATTTGGCCAAACATGGGATTGTTCACCAAACAAGTTGTCCTTATACACCCCAACAAAATGGCGTAGCTGAAAGGAAGAATAGACATCTTATGGAGGTTGCTCGATCTATGATGTTCCACACAAATATACCAAAGAAGTTCTGGGGAGATGTTGTTGTAACAGCATGCTACTTGATCAATCGAACTCCAACAAAAATACTGAGTGATATCTCTCCATTTGAAGTACTTAACAAAATTAAACCGTCTATCAATCACTTACGTGTATTTGGATGTGTGTGTTATGTCTTAAAACCAGGTGAGCAGCGTGACAAGCTTGACGCTAAGAGTGTCAAGAGCATGTTTATTGGCTACTCGACTACTCAAAAGGGATATAAGTGTTATGAACCTGAAGCTAGGAGGGTTCTGGTCTCAAGGGATGTCAAGTTCTTAGAATCTAAGGGATTCTATAATACAAGTAATTGGGAGGACTTGAAAGATCTTCCCTACTCTTCATCATATAGAGCAGAAAATCTCCGCATTCTTCTTGAAAGGCTTGGAGTTGCGAATAATCAACATCAACCTTGTTCTTCTCTGGATGAAACAGATAGTCCTCATAGTCAAGAAGCAGATGATTATGATAAAGCTGAATATGAACTGAACAATCTAGGTGAAGAACGTGTATCCGAGGAGGATGATCTTGCTTCCGGGGGAGAAGAACCTAAATTAGAGGAAGAAGATCATGTGGAAGAACATCCGACTCAGGTTGAGGCTACAGAGCTTGAGGCTACAGAGGATGATGCCATTGAAGTTATTCCCCTCCGACGAAGTGAACGACTCAAGTATGCTCCTAAGAACTGGAAAAATCCTCGCATCTTCTACAATAGTCAGACGGTTGCTCACCCTATACAAGCTGTATGCACTTTGGCACATTTTCCTGTTGAGCATCAAGTGTTTCTCACTCAAATTGATCAGAATTGGATTCCACAAAGTTATGAGGAAGCTAAAGAACATAAAGTTTGGCGTGATGCGGTCGGAGATGAGACTAATGCAATGTTGAAGAATCACACATGGGACGAAGCTGATCTACCAAAAGGGAAGAAAGCTGTGACATCTCGATGGATATTCACTATAAAGTATAAGAGTAATGGGGAGATAGAACGATATAAAGCCAGACTTGTAGCAAGAGGGTTCACTCAAACTTATGGAGAAGACTATTGTGACACATTCGCTCCAGTGGCCAAGCTTCACATGGTAAGAGTAATGCTCTCATTAGATACTAATCTATCTTGGGAATTGTGGTAGATGGATGTGAAGAACGCATTCTTACAAGGAGAAATGGAAGAAGAAGTCTATATGAGACCACCACCATGACTTGAAGACACTATTGGTCTTGGCAATATATGGGCTGAAACAATCACCAAGAGCTTGGTATCATAAACTCAGTTCAACATTGATGGAAAAAGGATTTAGAAGATCAGAAGCGGATCACACTCTTTTCACTTATCCAAGCCAAAGAGGTATTATAGTCATTCTTATATATGTTGATGATATTATCATCTCCAGGAATGACAAGGTAGGTATTCAAGATACCAAACTCTATCTCAAATCAGTTTTTGATATCAAAGATCTTGGAGAACTAAAGTACTTTCTTGGGATAGAAGTTTGTCGTTCTGAAGAAGGACTCTTCTTGTCGCAAAGAAAGTACACACTTGATCTTTTGAATGAGGCAGGTAAACTTGGATCAAAACCAGTTGAAACTCCACTTGAAGAAGACTACAAGGCTGGTCATAAGGGGGAGCTGAATGATGCTTCTTTCGAAGATGTAAAACAGTATCGACGGTTGGTAGGTAAGCTTATTTATCTCACCATTTCTCGACCTGATATATGCTTTGCTGTGAACCAGGTGAGTCAACATATGCAGAAGCCAACATTACATCATTGGAAAATGGTGAGCCGAATACTCAAGTATCTCAAAGGATCACCAGGACAAGGCATATGGATGGGATGTAATGGAAATGCAGAGCTGGTAGGATACTGTGATGCAGATTATGCTGGGGATCATGAAGATAGACGCTCAACATCTGGTTATTGCACGTTTGTTGGAGGAAATCTTGTCACTTGGAAGAGTAAGAAACAAAAGGTGGTATCTCTCTCAAGTGCAGAGTCTGAATACAGGGCAATGAGGAAGCTCACAACCAAACTCATGTGGCTCAAAGCTCTCTTGAAGGATCTAGGCATCGAGACTCCAAAGCCGATCACAATGCATTGTGACAATGAAGTCGCTATTCACATTGCATCAAACTCAGTATTTCATGAAAGGAAGAAACACATAGAAGTGGACTGCCACAAAGTCAGAGAACAAGTTTAGTTAGGAGTTATCTTGCCATGTCACACCAAGAGTTCTGAACAACTGGCAGACATCTTCACCAAAGCAGCGAGTCCAAGGTTTGCGAGTATATACACTCCAAACTTGGACTTATGGACCTAACCAGGCCACCGATGAAGACCCTAAGCTATTGACTCCATACTCTTTTTCCCTTAGTATGTTTTTGTCCCAAATGGGTTTTCCATACTAAGGTTTTTAATGAGGTGGGTGTTCATAGTTTCAAGCTTAACCTCTGTTCCAAAATGGTTAAGCTTGAGGGGGAGTGTGAACATGAACACACTAAGAACGCGTTCTCCTTGTGTTAGAAGAACGTGTCCTCCTTATGATATAAGAACGTGTTCTTCTTAGGATATAAGAACCCGTTCTTCTAACGATTATAAATGTACATTCTAGTAGTTTCCTTATATAGACTCCATTGTATCCCAATACATAGTTTGTAACTAGGTCATTATTATTCAAGGAATGAGAATCTCTCCTTCTCCTCTATTCTAACCTAGCCGCTCTCTCTTTCTCTCTTTCATTCTCTCTTGATCATTCTATCTGATTCTCTATTCTTCTCATACTCTTTCGTAATTCTTACAAAAGAGACATTTAAGATGACAAGAGATGGAAGTTTCATAACCTCATGGGGTATGCTGCCATTCAACTTATTAGTACCGAGGTTCAGATCTAGAAGGTAACTGCAACTTCCTAGACTTGAAGGGATGCTACCTTCGAAACTGTTGTTATACAAATACAAGTATGTTAGCCAAGTGATATTTCCCACAGAAGATGGTATCCCTCCGGACAGTACATTTGAATAAAGTGTGACTTTCCTCAATTTAGACAGTTCTCCAACAGAAGAAGGAAGTTTGCCAGTTTGCCAGTCATAAAGTTTTCACTCAAGTCCAATGTTTGGAGACTTATGAGATTCCCTATGCCATGCAGAATACTTCCCGAGATGAGATTTCCACCAAGGGAGAGCTCAGTTAATTGGTTGGAGAGATTGGCTATGGAGACAGGCAACTAACCGGAAGGTTGTTGAAACGAACATTTAAGTACTGCAACTGAGTGCAGTTAGCTAGAGCACCAAGAAAATCAAGATCACCAAAAGAGTTGTTTCCTAGAGAGTTAAAGTGAAGGCCTAGGCTTAATAAGTTATGAACCTTCCCAAAACTCAATGGTATATCTCCTAGAAAATGGTTATGCGGAATATCTAGATCACGGAGAGTTGAAATATTGGAAAGTGTGTATGGTAGTGGAATGGTACCCGTGAAGTTATTTTTCCCCATATATAGTATTTGAAGGTTAGGTAAAAGAGTGCCAATATCAGGTCTAATGGTGCCTGAGAAACTGTTGCTAGTTATGGACAAGAGCATTAGAGTGGACAAGTTGTAAATAGGAGGAGGGAAAAACACCATCTGTTTCAGTCCGGCTATACTCTCAGGGATCTCTCCTTCTATATGGTTATATATAAAATCAACCATCTGGAGTGATGTCATGTTTCCCAATGAGGCAGGGAAATTTCCAGTTAGGTTGTTTTTACCAAGAGATAGAATGACAAGAAACCGAACTCAGAAGGGACACTTTGTTCAAGATGATTTGACGATAAATCAAGCGTTGAAAGGCTAGAGCAGTTACACAAAAAAACTGGGATCGCTCCACCAAGAAAATTATTGCTCATATTCAAATATTGTAGCCGGAACAAGTTTCCAACTTCCAAAGGGATCACACCACGAAGGGAGGGACTACACCGGTTAGTTTCAGTCCTCCAAGGTCCACAACAGTTACTCTTCTGTGTGTGCGGCCACACTTAACTCCAGTCCACCTACAGATAGGTAGGGAGACATTCCACGAGTCTAAGACGATTCTACTTGTCTCAGAAACATGAGACTTAAAATTGAGCAATGCTTGTCTATCAGTCTCCTCCGTCAATCTCTGTGTTTGAGCACAGACCACGGCTGAATTTTCAAGTGGTACAGTGAATAGGAAAGCAGATAGAAGAATCAACCTCATAGCCATAAAGTAAAAGCTCATGGGGAATAAAAGCTTAATTTTCAAAAACAATATCTCTTTTTTTCCAACCAAGCAAAATAAGTTTTTTTTTTTCACTTCCTATGCAATAATGAGGTTCGCATATAAGCTTACAGAAACTCAAATAGAGCCATGACTTGTCTCAGCTGTTAATCGATTTACTGCTTTATTTCGTCCAAGTCAACTGTCAGGCGCTTATCACATCTACAATTTACAAAGAAAACCTAATTATTTAACACTAATAACAACGACCACTCTTTAAAAAATTTAGTCAAGAGATGTTTTTCAAGTTCTTAACACTGACCATCATGACGACATCGACGATTTCAACATATACCAAATTACTTCTATATAGTTTATGTCAACGTCAATTCATAATTTAGCGTAATTACAAAACAACTAGAAATGGAGTTTGTCAAACTTAGATGGAAAAAAACTTAAAATATCACTATATATCCTAATATAGTTCTTTGTTTGTAGAACAAGTCAATAAGATTTAAAGAAAAAAAATTGAAGTTTACCTCTCTGATTTGTAAGTATAGGAGCAGCAAGCATTGCATTAATCCATATTCCATACTATGAGGGCCAGAATACCTCATTCATGTTGAACGCCTGAGTGTGTTGCAAAGGTCAATACAACCACGAACAACTAACAAAAGTATACAAGCGATAGGAAAACTATGTAACCAAACCAAAAAGGTATGTTGTAACACTTTCTTTCATTATAAATGGTAAAATGAACACGTCTCATAAATCAGGACAAACAGACAATGATAGTCAAGGGATGAAGCAGCTATAACGCCCCCAAGGGATATAATCTCCTGGAAAGAACAACCAGAGAAACAAAGTTTATTACCAAATAATTGGCTCATATATACATATCAGGTGATTGTGCGATTACTTACTTTTTCATCATGGGAAAATTTGCAAGAATCACCACGAGTACACTCTCCCCTCTAAAAAGCTCTGCATACACGGCGAGCCTCTCTGTTCTGCCGTTGCGTCTTTTCATTTATTTTGTAGAATAGTGAATATTACGGACTAAAATCAAAAGCAAAATGCATGTACCTTGTGGTGGTAATGCAGCTCAAAGAAAACAGGTGAGTAAATATATTTGGCTCAAAATCACATTAAAAACTTCCAGACCGATCCAAAATGGCATGAGGACTCTTTCCGTGTAAGTCACGTCGTTAACCTGTCTAAAAACATACATATAATCACTAGTTTTTATGAATTTTCTGTAGACACCATATCATTTTAGTGAAAGCAAAACACTAATTAAGAACCAAGGACTGACTCTAATCGCTTCTTTGAGATACGATGCATAGAAATATATAACTAATAGAAAAAAAACTATTTTACAGCAAATTAAAAAAGACGAACAGACCCTGAACGCTAGGCAAAAACGCACGCCTCTGTTTTGATATATTATTAAGTGGACTGAAGAAGAGAACACTGAAATTTCAAACAAAGCTGGGAAAGAAAAAACATTCAATATTTATTCGAAAACTGAACATTTATTGCAAATAGCACAACATTCATATTTTGTCTGCACAAAAAAAACAAGGATTCATTATTGCAAGCCTTCTAAAGTATGTGTAATAGAGAGAAACAGAAATCATAGATTATGATAGAAAATATTACATAGGCTTTTTAGTATAAGCCTTTTTATTGGGTTACAAAGGCTGTAGAGGAAACCATAATCACTTCAACGTCTGGCTGTTCTTCTGGTTTTAAAGAACCTCTCTCTGATTGAGATTAACTCTTTTGCAGCTTCACTCGTTGCCAACCGGTTGATCGGGGATTCTCCACAGCACCTAAGTCCCAATTCAAAAACCAATTTCAAGCACTCAGCAACAGGGAAACCGATTCTGAGACCGCTGTGAAGAATCGATACGTCGACAATGTCCAAGACTTGCTCTGGCAACGCCGATTTGGTGTAGTTGTGCATGGTGAAGTTTCCTCCAAATAACTCATTGGTTGGTCGTTTTCCAGTGAAAATTTCCAAAAGGAGAACCCCAAAGCTATACACATCACCGTGTATTGATGGTTGTCCTCCCATTCCATATTCTACACCATAGTTAAAAGACAACAAGATTGTAACGAAATAAATTACATAAACTTTCTCTTCATCTAGACATTCCATATGTGTAATAGTTTTACCTGGTGCGGCATAGCCAATAGTTCCTCTAACACCAGCTGAGCTTAGTTGATTCATGAAGGACTCCTGGTCTAACTTGAGGAGAAGACGAGCGAGACCAAAGTCGCTAACATGGGCTGTCAGATCATCATCTAAAAGGACGTTTCCTGGCTTAAGATCGCAATGAGCTATAGGTTCATGGCAATGAAAATGAAGATAGTCCAACACAGTAGCCACGTCTATAGAAATATTGAGCCTTTCAAGAAGTGTCAAGGTTCTTGAAGGCCTACGAATTTCTTCCACTTCCTCTGGATGCAGCCACATATCCAAACTTCCATTTGGCATGAACTCATATATGAGAGCTCTGAATTCATTTCCTTGGAAATCAATACTGGCGCAAGCTGTCAATAGTTTCACAAGATTACGATGCCTTATGTCTTTCAAGGATTCGCATTCTGCCATAAAGCTCTTCATCGCTCCACGTCTCTTCAGGTTTAAAACCTTCACTGCAACAATCTTGTTCTCCGCCGGCAGCAATGCCTTAAACACAGTGCCAAAACTGCCTGACCCAACCATATTGCTCAAAGAGAAGCCATCTGTCGCATTTCGTAGGTCTCCGTAACTTAACTTCTCATGGAAAATCTCCGATGTGGTAGGAGCTGAATTATTGGTCTTCTTAATCTTTCTTTTTCTGAACCAACGTAGAAAAACAATGAACACTAGCAAAAGAAAAGTTATGCCTACGCTGACCCCAATCGCAACTTTCCTCAAAAGCACAGGAGATGGATGCTTCGTCTCTATTGGTGGTGCTTGCACAATGCATGGTTTTAGTTTCAGTTCCTTGATGCCTCCACAAAGATTTTTGTTCCCAAATACCAAAACTATGGTAGAGTTCTGAAATCTTCCTTTTGTTGGCACCCTTCCCTCAAAATTATTCATGGATAGATTGAGATATTCCAACTTTAAAAAACTTTCAAAATATCCAGGTATGCCACCAGAGAGATAATTATTCGACAAATCAATTTTTTTAACACCCACCAACCTTTTTATATTTGGTATTTTTCCATCAAAAGAATTCCCTTGCAGATATATTTCTTCCAATGAGAGACAGTTTTCCAAAGTCTGTGAGAGCTCCCCTGCTAATTTATTGTTGGAAACAGATAGTCGAACGAGATTTTGTAGTTGTCCAACATCTTTTGGTAGAGTGCCTGTGATAGAATTACTTGGCATGCTAAAGGTAAGAAGCTGTGAAAGCTGCATAACTTCCGCAGGTATGGACCCATTCAACTTGTTATACCCAATCTCCAAGTATAACAAGTCACTGCAGTTACCAAGACTTGGAGGAATGGTTCCTTCAAAACTATTGTTGTACAAATAGAGTTTTTCTAACCGAGTGAGGTTGCCGATAGTAGATGGTATTACTCCTGACATTTTGTTTGAACTGAGATCTAAAACCCCAAGTCCAAAAAGATTACCAAGAGATGTTGGGAGTGATCCAGACAACATATTGTCACTTAACTGAAGCGTTTGGAGACCCATGAGATTTCCAATATCGTGAGGCACTCTTCCAAAGATGTGATTTTTTTCAAGGCTTAAACCGGTGAGTTCCTTGGACAGATTGGCAATGAAAATAGGCAACTCACCCCCAAGCCTATTCCCACCAATCCCTAATTTCTCTAGTTGGGTGCAATTTGTTAAAGAACTGATGAATTCAAGATCTCCAGAAGAGTAACTTCCTAGAGAATTGCCATGGAGAATTAACCATTGCAAAATTGGTACATTTCTGAAGGTAGGAATACTTCCTCTGAGATTGTTGTCATCCAATGCCACTTTTCGAAGAGTCGAGATATTGGAAAATGTTGTCGGAATGGAACCTGTGAGATAATTTCTTCCCATATTTAACTCTTGAAGATTTGGTAGCAGAATACCAAAATCAGGTCTCAGGGGACCCGAGAATTGATTTGAAGCCATATATAATTTCCAAAGTGAGGACATATTATAGATTGCGGAGGGAATACCACCTGAGAATTTGTTGTTTGATAATTCAAGTATCATCATTTGACTCAGCCTAGCTATATCAGCTGGAATTTCTCCTTCCATATTGTTTCCTCCGAAGCTAGCTCGCCTGAGTGATGTCAAGTTTCCTAGAGATGCCGGAAGCTTCCCTTTCAGATTGTTATCACGGAAATTTAAACTAACAAGGTTCGTCAATGACCCTAGTTCTGAAGGAACACCTCGTCCAAGAGGATTCGAAAATAAATCAAGTTCCAACAATCTAGAGCAGTTGGACAAACTGGCTGGAATCCCTCCTCCCAGATAATTAACGCCCATATATAAGTATTCAAGTCTAAACAAGTTTCCCACCTCTTGAGGTATGTTTCCACCAAAAGCATTATCAGAGAGATTAAGATATATGAGGAAGGAAAGATTACCAATAGATGACGATATCTCTCCGCCTAATTGCAATCCTCCGAGCTCCAAACGAGTAACTCTCTTGTGTTTGCGGCCACATGTAACCCCCTTCCAGTTGCAGAGTGGGAATGAGTTATTCCACGAGGACAAGACAACTCTTTTGTCTTCAGAAATTTGAGACTTGAACGCGAGCAACACTTGCTTATCACTTTCATTGGTAAAACCATGTGCTTCAAGTAACATGAGAGCATTGAAAGCAAGTAAAAGAAATACTCTCATTCTTCCCATTTTTTTTTCTTTTGTTGGTTTAAGAGCTTGTGGTGCTTCTCATGTTTTGTAGGAAAGTGTATATATAAGAGATGAATCAACTGCAAAATGCCTTAACTTGTGGTGAAAATTAAACTTAAAGCAAGAAACAGCGATATGAAATATGCTCACAACCAAAGAGAATTGTCCAAAATGGCATAGATTCTTGCCGTCTAGACTCATATGCCGTGTAAGTCAAGTAGTCAACTGCATGTCTAGAAAGACAAAAATACATTTCACGAGTCTTTAAACTTTTTTTAGACGTCATGTGGTTAATGTGTTAACCATCAACGACAAAAAAAACCACTTTTAATTTACATCCGACTGGGACTTTTCGTTTATTTACCCCAGGAAAATGCTTATCATTTGTTAAAGCTGTTAACACAAGATTCATATAAAGAATCAGAATCAAGAAATTTGTTTATTAAACAAGACAACAATATTATAAAATTATAAGCAAATTAAAATCTTTGGCCTCGCAGTTATAAGGAATATCACTACATAAATTAGTAATTTACACACAATTCTTATATTCAAAATCTTCATAGACTAGGTAAAAAGTTAATGTAGCAATGCTTCTGACCAAGAATGCCTTGACCGCATAGCTAGAAAAAAATATTTGTGAGCTAGCTAGGTCCCGTACGTCAAAGATCCTAATAGCAGGGAACAAAGAATTAAAAGAAGCAAAACAGTAACACAGAAGATGAAGAAGAGAACCCATGACTGACTGTAATCGCTTCTCAGAACTACAATGTAAAGAAATATAACCAAATATAAGAATTTTTTTATTATAATAAACTTTATACTAATAAAATATATATTAAAATTTATTGTACATTATTTATATTTTTTTACTATAATACATTGATTTATATTCATATACAAATCTTTTTTTTGTATATTATTATTAAAAATGTATTTTTTACACCTAGGTATATTGTATGTTACAAATATATTATTTACCACCACTTAGAAAATATCTATATGAACAAATTAAGCAAACTATTATATGTCCCTTTATTTTCACGTTTGCATAGTTTCTTTAATCACTAAAATTGTTGGCTCAAAACACATTTTGATTAAAACATAAATTACATCACAATAGTGTATGACTAATTATGGATAGAACCTCGGTTATGCCATTTTCCCTTATGGAGAGAACTTTGCATCAAATCTCCTCCACCATTGAGAGAACCTTCGCTCCGCCTTCCTCCCTTGGGGAGATAACCTTTTGTCCAACCTCCCCCACCTTCCTCCATTGGGGAGATAACCTTGCATCTAACCTCCTCTACCATAGAAAGAACCTCGGTTTTACCCTCCTTCTGTGTGGAGAGAACATGTTCACGTCTTTTAGCTATCTCAAAGTGGCTTGCTCCAGCAACCAATGAAACTAACGACCTTTTTCCAACGTTACAAAATCTTTTGATAGTAACTAATATTAAATTTTCCAATGTATTTCATGTTGCCTCTGTCTTCAAGCTCCTATGGATCTATCAACAACGATTTATGTTTTTCCAATCTACCTACGTTTGTTGTAGGCTTGTGTTTGATTAGCCTATTTTATCCAACCATTAGGTTGATGACCTTCTCCTCTTTTTCTTTTTTGAGATTGAACGAATAGTAACAATTATGTTTGCACAAAAAAAAAGTCTATAACCAACCAATCAAGGTTGAAAAATTATAAGAAAATTATTTTTACATAATTAATGAAATAATAGAAAATTATAAACACGATAATATATGAATCTCAAATAATTCAAAGATGAAAATATAAATAAAATAAAATAATCTAAAACAACTACAATAAATTTTAAAATACAGTATTACAAAAAGAAGATGCATATACTAATCTTTTTTTTTGTCAACATATTAATCTTACCTATTCCAAACTGAAAAAGTAGAAAGTATGAGTATATTTCGGTTTAAAAAAATAAGAAAAATTTGTGTTCCCATTTAAAAAGTTTGACCAATAGAAAAAAGTTGAAAACAATATTTTTAAATAAATTATTTTGTTAGATGAATAATATGAGACGATCTATGTTTATATAGAAGTGAGTATTTACATTTTGTAGAATTAATAATTTTCTGTATATTTTCCTTAAGCCCTTTTCTATTTTCTGAGAAATTTTATTCCAATGAGCTCATTGTTTTTTTTTAAAAAAAATTCTTGCTTCCCACTTTCTTGTAAGACGTACTATCGTTCGAGAATAAGAACGATTTATGTTTAATTGATCTAGTGTTGTATAATATATGTTGTTATATTGCATTTGTGTATTCATTTTTTTTATAATACCTGTCTTGCAAATTAATAGAAATAATAATAACATTGTGAGAAATTTGTTAATCCCAAAAACCTTAGTTATTATGGATAAAAAACTTTGTTAACACTTCAAAGTCAAAGATTGTTTAGTATGCATTATGAAATTGAGGAACTAAATAAAATTCAAAGAAACGATGACGAAAACACGTGATAATATTTAAGAATCTTTTTATATAGTTGCTTCGATTAGACAACAAACAAATTACCTTCGAGACTTGTTCAAGAACGATGATGTGTCAAACAAAAGGTTAATAAAAAACAAAGAAAAAAATTTTACCAAGAAAAATAAAGCTAGTCGAAATTATTTTGTTTGGTGAAAAATATGTCATCATCTATTTGCTTATATAGAGGGGTGTATTTACAATTCTTTCCCTTTTAGGATTAACAAAGTTTTTTTAATATAATAAGAATACAATTATCTTATGTTTCTCGTTTTACCAAACTTGAAAACTGTGATTTTTGATATTAAAATTGGCACGTGTCACGATCTGATGAGTTACTAACTTTGATATGTAATTTCTGATCATTAAAATTCACACATGTCATGATTTGATGAGTTACTAACTTTGATATTTAAACGTAAAAACTGACACGTGTCACGATATGGTGAGTTTTTAACTTTGATATCTTATCGTTAAAACTAACAAGTGCCACGATCTGGTGAGTTACTAACTTTGAAAACCAAGCTTTATATAATAAGATTATTGGGCCACCCCAAAATTGGGCTTGGCCTTGGAAAATTACACAGTTTCAACAGTTACAAAATGAGGAAAAACGGAGGACGTTGTCGTCGCCGGAAAAAAAAAGATCATGCTGAAAGACCTTGAGACAAAAGCTTGAACATGTACGCCGGTGGTTGCAGGATCCACGGCTTTGCGGCGGTAACACCAAACCGGAACCCTTGACAGAAGCAACCAAACTCTGTTTCGGATTCTTCATCGGTGAACCACCTGACCCGTTACAGATCCTTCGACATGCTCAAACAACCGATCTCAGGCTCCGCGAAGTCAGGTCCCATGCCTAGCAACCCGCTCACTCAGATCTAACATGCCTCTTCTAGCTTCGGCGACCTCCGCCTCCTCATGATGATATTGCTTCAAATCCGGTCTGGTGGATACACGTGTCATGGCGTTTTACTGAGGATGGTGGCCCTCCATTAACCGAAATCCATGCTATCCCGAGAGGGTGCCAAACCTCCAGGTTAATACCCTCCTGCCTACCACTGACTTCCGCCGCAGACCGCATCTTCCATTTGGCGGATGAACCAAGAGAAAGCTCCACCGCTGCCACACGTGGCTTGATCTAGGAGCTTCTCGACCCACCAAAACAGAAGCCGCAGCTGCATCGGATGGAAGACAATACCACTCCTTTGTCGCTGGAGATGCAAACCACCCACCACTACCTTCCCCATGTAGATCCAAGACCCAAAGTCAGAGCCGCCACACCTTACCTGTCAAAGAAGCCAAACTGGATCTATGAAGTATCGCCTCGACTGGAAAGAGAGAGGTCCAGATCAAGTGATACAAACACCCAGATCTAACCACCGGAGCTCACCGAAGGAAAGCTACGACTCTCACTGCTCACCAATGCCACCAAATCCTCCGGCAAAACCCAACACACAAAGTCTTCGAACCAGACCACCAAATCCTAACCTGAAATTGATGCCGTCCTTAAGCATCTCCTTCGGGTCTTCAATAGCATCCACCACCAACTGAAGACATCGCCTCACGCGGTGAGAAACCACCGGAAACCACCATCAAGAGAGCCTAGGCGGAGGATGAAGGAAAACTTTACAAGGGGACGACAATGATATTGATATGATCATGAAACCATCCAAGACGACTCTTGAGTCTTGTTCAACACAAACGAAGTCGAAGATCAATTCTTCCAGCAAAACAACTATTTGGGATATATTCTTACCCCATTTAGAGCATAGCTCGAAGTGGAATCAATCCAGTCAGAGTTCAGATGAAGGAATTATTTATTTTACAAATCAGGTGAACTCATGGCTACGCGATTTGGACCTACGAGCATTCAACGGCGGATTCCGACCAATTCAGAAGGATTCAAGCTATTAACCAAACTGTTCTGAAATCTTGATCCATTCCGGAACCATGGAGATTTGGATTCACATTAAGATCAGTTCATATGTGAAAGATATGGAGATTTCAAGTCAGTGGATCTATCCAAGTTCCAGTTTCGCGTCTGAGCCAAAGATCGTGTTACACAGACCAGCTCAGCAACAATTTCAACAAGAAATCAGTTGGAGGATGTCAATGGATCTCGTATGTTTCCAACAAGTTCAAGAAAACAAGATTTGGTCAACAAACCACAAAGTTACGCTTCATGTGCCAAAGAAGGTCAATCTAGTTCTTCACCTAAAGAGTTTTATATCCAATTGGTTTAGGAGCTTCCAGAATTATGTTTTGCAACCAGGAGCTTTTTCTACTAAGCCCAAGGTTAAGAAATCATACAGCTCATCTTGTTTCTCATCAGCTAGTTAGACCAAGGAGTCAAAGAGGAAGAAGTTCAAGGATGCACTTATTGGGCTAATTCAAGAGATTATAGGCAAGGAAAGCATAGGAAATTGTATTGGGGATGTTGTCTATCAAGTCCAGTCCACTTTGAGCTTAATACAAGCCCAAGAAAGCCCAAAATAATCACTTTATTTTGTGGTCAAACAAGAGTGACGAAAATAAGAGATACATGCATCAAGAGTCACTTTGGAACATGCACCAAGAGTTGGGTCTTCATTCAACTTAGTATCTTTAATGTTTTTTAGTTTCAAGAATAATCAATACTTGGATTTGTGACCAAGTTTTCTATCCCTATATAAACACATGTAATCTCATTTGAGAAATATTTCAATGAAGAAATCTTTTATCTTTTATTTGAGAGTGGTTAACTCTCTTGTTCCTTTGGAACTTGTTCTTTCTCCTTGGTGGGTTACATCAAAGAGTTCTCCTTGGTGGGTTACATCAAAGAGTTTTCGGTATATTAAGTGATTCCGCTGCACTTGACGTTGCCATTCATTAGCTGAGGATTGAAGAGTCGTTACAAGAGAGTCTAGGGCACAAGGATTTTCGGGATTCGTCTCACGCCTTGTCATTTGTCTCCGCGAAGCTTCTACCTAAAGTTCTACTGCCTTGCTTTGTTTGGATTGTTTTAAGAGAGTTTGGGGCATAAGGATTTTCGAGTTTATCTCACGCCTTATCATCCAGCTCCGCGAGCCTTCAGAGATCTAGGATTATCAGTCTACCAACCTTAGAGCGTCGATTCCTTGGGAGGATCACATCAGATAGAAGGGGCAAGGAAAAAACTAAAAAGAGGAGCCCTCTCCGGTGCCGGAAGGGCAGCCGGAGAGACGAGGAAGAGAGATATGAGATCTACTTTTAGAGAGGAGGAAAGAGAAAAAAGTTTTATAGAGAGAAACTAATATAAAACCAATATATGAGAGAGTTGAAGAAATAATTGTAAAAAATCAATAGAATTAACTAAAACGTTCTCTCTCAGGCACTACTATCGAGGCCTCAAATCTGTCAACCTCCTCCGACGCCGGTGAAGCTCTTGCTCGCCGACATTGGGATCTAGCTCCCTCTGCTCTCCGCTTTATTGAAACTTCTTCTGTTATTTTTCTACTCTTTCCCCTGTTTCTCTTTTGGTTACAATTCCCCCCCCACAAACCTCAGATCCCGGCGAGATATCATTAGACAGAGCTAAAGGGTGTAGGTGGCTTCCGGTGAGCCCCCTCCTCTTTCCTCTGAACGTTTCAGCCGATGTACCGGATTCACAAACAAACGACATGCTTATCATCAGATCTGGATGTGTATCCTCCCCTGAGAAAGCTTCCTCCGAGGCACCGTGTTTAGCAGGTGAGTCCTCCTTTGGACCAGCTGCTACTTCTCATCCGGTGGAGACGTCGACGGCACACGACGCCTACGTTTTCAGGTCAAGCTCTCATCCTTACAAACTTGAAATGTCTTTGTGGAATCCCGTCCGAACCTCTCACTTTTCATTTGGCTTGGTTCTGCTAGAACTTTTCTTACCGGAGATGTATATTATCTTGCAAATCTTCACACCTTCTCCGACCAGCCGCCGCTGCAGCGCTATCTGTACAACTAGGTCAACCACAAAGAACATTGGGTTTCTTTTGGTGGGCCTTGACATTTTTTTCGGCCCGTTAACAGTCTAATCAGTAGAGGCCTCAATGAAAAAGCCTAGTTTTGACAAATCAGAGTTTTCACGAAGGCATATCATATCGCTCTCTCGTTTTGACTGTAAGGGTAGACGACACCTTTTACATCTCATCTCGTTAGTTCCGATCGATGTCCGTGAATGCCATCTCCAATCCCTGATCCAAAGCAATCCACTGACGAGTAATCTCCATCTAAGCTCTAGGCTCTTGGGAACTTTGTTTTGGGTCTCTATTTACTGCAGAGTGATGAAGAACGGCATTATGGCTATGCCTCTACGGAGCGCTGGTTGCCAAATCTTCCTCACTTCTCTGCCTCCATATCCCGTGACCACTGAATTCAATCATGTTCAACATATATTTCTCCGGGAAAATGTTCAGACAATGGTGGCTCCAACCCTAAAGCTATTTCAATCCAGGTACGATACTTTACAGCTTATATTGATGTTGATACTTAGCCAATGGTGTGATCAAGATTATGCTCTCTATGGTTTCCATCTGAGAAGTAATTCATCATTGTTGCTTTAGCGTCACTCGCTCCTCCTGAGAATCCTGTTAATAGTAACCTGTTCGACCCTCCCCTTTGAACCTATTGCTTGAGTGTCTATGGTGTTTGGGTCGAGAACTCAAATTGTCCGAGCGCTAGTTGTGGTTTTGATTTTTCCAAAACCGCTCTAAACCCTACGGAAACTCCACTAGACCTCCTTAAGCGACAGAGCATTCTAAACCTTGCTCAAAACTGTGTCAAGCTCCTACTCCGTGTAGACCTTCTCAAACCGGTGAGAAGCTTAGCCTTGACCCCTTCTCTAACGCCAGTACGTCTTATGACAGTGGCTATCTCTCATCCATCGACTTGGTCATGGAAGAGTTTGTTGACAATCTTGATCTTACATGTACCAAGATCCTTCCAAGATTCTAGCTCAAAACTCTCAAGAACCTATTGCGACTATCTTACTTCTGCTTTGTTTCTTTGTTGCTTTGGCATTGGGGAGTGCCCTTGTTTTTTCTTCTTGTTGTATAATTTTTGCTTGTATAAACCTTCTCATTTTTTTTTTGATAACTGTTAATTATATTATCAAAGGAACTTGAGGTTTACACAAGTTTATATATTTAGCGACAGCCCAAAAAAATTAAAAAGATGAACGCTAAAGGAGACAAAAGGCTTCAGAAACTGAAAAGAGATTACATATCCGAGAATTACTAGTTAATATAAATGGGCAAGCCATTTGCGAAGAAGTCCTTTTCCTTGCTTGCTGTGTTGGTGAGCTAGAAGAATGTCCCTGATTGTTCTATCAAGTACTCGAAACAGAGAATCAGGGGTAGAGAGAACACCCCCATGAGTGCGAGTGTTGCATTCCTTCCAGATGAGGTAGATAGTGGCTTGGGTGGAGTGGACGACAGACCAGTTGTTGAACCGATAAGCCAGCTGATCAGAGTTTGCCAGAATGAAAAGGTGAGGTTTGGTTGACCAAGTCGCGTGAGAACAAGTCCCCAAAGTTGGAGAGAGTAGTCACAGTGCAGGAACAAATGCTCCCTGTTCTCTATATCTGTAGAGCATAAAACACAGGTGGCGTCTAAGTTGATTCCCCAATTGAGAAGTCTCGCCTGCACTGGAAGTCTATCTCGATTCGCTACCCAGAACGTGAAAGAGTGTTTTGGAATAGACCTCTTAAACCAGATTGCCTTGCTCCATTCCTTGATCCCCGATGAGGGTCTCACAGCTTCCCAAGTTGTCTTAGTGCTGAAGAACTCCTTTCGTTGCCTTTCAGGTCCCCAGGAATAACTATCAGCACCTACAGATTCTTGGGGGGGATCCACCATGAGGAGAGCGTTGCGGATTGTTAAGAGTGATGCGTTTCTGGTCCTGTGGGATGGTAGTCTCCAACCTTGTGAACCAGTTCCCTGTGCAACAGTCGCTTCCCTTGGAATACCCATTAGTCTCGGACCATCACTACCAATGACATCCATCAGTGGACCCAAACAAGTCCAGTTATCAAACCAGTAGCTTGCAGTGTTCCCATCACCAATATTACAACTCAGTAATGATTTGACCATTGGCCTCAAGGCATTGAGATATTTCCACATCCAAGAAGCCCCTGAATTAACTTGAGCCGTCCAGTAGTTTTTGCTTTTTAGCATGTTCTTCCTCATCCAAGCAACCCAGATAGAACCGCTGTTCTGAAACAAAAGCCAAACCAGTTTCAAGTTAAGCGCTTTGTTCCAAACAGAGAAGTTTCTGAGGCCGAGGCCACCTTCCTTTTTAGGAAGGCAGATATCTTTCCAGGAGACTTTTGCGGTGGCCCGTTTTTCCATATTTCCAGACCAAAGGAAGGAGTTGCACATGGATTCAATATCACGAAGACAGCCTTTAGGTAGAGCAAAAGCAGAAGACCAAAAATTTACAGAGCTGTAGATCACTGCTGAAATAAGTTGAAGCCTGCCCGCAAACGAGAGCACTTTAGTGGACCAAGAGGAGAACCTAGCCTTGATGTTGTCCAGGAGAGGGGAATAGTCAGCCTTCCTCGGTTTGCGATGAAGAAGAGGCAGCCCAAGATACCTCACAGGGAAGGCTCCTAAGCGGAAGCCCGAGAGTACTAGATGGTCCTGATCCTCTGGGGAGATTCCTGTTACAAAGAGCGTAGATTTATCTCGGTTCATGCTCAGACCTGATAAAGACTCAAATTCATCCAATAAACAAGCAATCTCTTGAAGAGAGTTTCTTCCTCCATCAAAGAATACCATCAGATCGTCAGCAAAGGCAAGATGGGAGACGATTGGGTCCCTGCCCAGGGGGTGATACCCAATTCTTCCCGAAGCAAAGCGCTGGCTGATGAGGTTAGAGAGAGCTTCCATGGCTATAACAAACAGGGTGGAAGAGAGGGGGTCCCCCTGCCTCAACCCTCTTCCACCTTTGAAATAACCGCATAACTCTCCATTGATGTTGACCGAGAAGGAGGTGGTGGTGACACACTGTTCCACCCATTTTATGAATTTTGGAGGAAACTGAGCAATCTCGAGAATCTTTAATATGAAATCCCAATGTACACAATCAAAAGCCTTCCTCAGGTCTACCTTCAACAGGGCACGAGGAGAGACATTACTTCTACCAAAACCTTGAACCATCTCAGAAGCTAACAGAACATTCTCAACGAGAAGTCTGCCTTTAACAAATGCTGATTGAGAGTTGGAGATCATCATTGGGAGGATATCTTCCATTCGACGAGCTAAGATCTTGAATATCACCTTGTAAATAACATTGCAACACGAAATAGGTCTGAAGTTAGTCACCCTGTCAGCACCTATTTCCTTAGGGATCAGGATCAGCGCCGTCGCATTGATCTGCTTGAGCAGGTTTCCATGACGAAAGAACTCATGGATTGCTGCAATAAGGTCAGCCCCGATGATATCCCAGGAAGCTCTGTAAAATTCACCCGTGAAGCCATCCGGACCAGGGGTCTTGTTGGCAGGCATGGAGAAGAATTCTCGCTTTATCTCAGAGTCAGTGATTTCTGCAGTTAGAAGGTCCTAGAGATTCTCTGTCAGTCTAAATGGCATAATCTCCCTTGTTCGGTACAAGGTCAATCTCTTCAGAAGTAAGAGTCGCAGGATGCCCTCCAATCAGGTCCTGATAATAGGACACACAATGGAGTTTCACTTCTTCAGGACTGGAAAGACGCTCTCCTTGTTGATCAATCAGATAATGAATCTGATTCATTGCTCTGCGGGTTGCCATCACTCTGTGGAAGAAAGCAGTGTTGAGATCACCACACTCAAACCATTTGATTCGGGCTCTCTGGAAAATAAACTTCTCTTCCGCGATCGTAAGAGTCATCCACTTCTTGTAAGCCAGTTTCTCTTGAGAAGCAGTAATCGGGGAGGGATTGCTCAACAGGAGAGACTGGCACAAACGCAATTTTTCCTGAGCTTCTCTCGTGCGTGTCTCTAATCCAGAGAAGCAGTAACCTTCTCATTTGAGTATTGAATGCAAGTGGTTTGACAAAAAAAAAAAAGAGAGAGTAGAAGAAATGAGGGTAGGGTCTAATCGTTCCCTTTTCCTCAACTTTCTGAGCTAGCCATCTCAACTATGTTCCGTGTATGAAAAAAGACAACAAACTTGTTGATGAATCAAATTAAACATCATCAGTAAATTAAGTGGTTTAAGATTAACAACAGAACATATTGATCACTTAAGTCAGAGAAACATTGACCTTTCTTTTATTGAACTCTCTATTTTAGCTTTATAATTACAGTCAAACATATCATACACAATTTCAGCGCACACAATTACCTTTTTTCCAGAAAAATAACAAAACCCTAAAGCTGGTAAAACAACATTTGTCTGCAAATAACACAAAATTCATATTTATTCGAAAACTAAGTGTTACTTAAAATCTGGTAACACAGCATTCATATTTACTCTGCATAAAAAACAAGCACCCATTATTTTGAAAGTCTTCTGAGTATACTTAATAGAGAGAAATATATAATTGGGTTACAAAGTCTGTAGAGAAACCATAATCACTTCAACGTCTCGCTTTAAAGAACCTCCTTTTTTTTTTTTTTTTTGGTAGATGTTTGTATCGAGAATTGAACAATACTCAGTAAATAAGATTTGGGAGGTAAGAGTGGAAGTAGTCCTTTTATTAACGAAAAATTTGAGGTCGTCACTTACAAAGAGCCAAAATTAAGTTCGTCAGTTTACAAGAAAACTAACAAACGGAATAATGACGAGCTCATAAGTGGAAACGAATTACACAAAAGGCAATAATAGTTATCGATGCAAAGTATTGCTCTCTGGGTAATATCTGGGGGTTAGGATGGTGATCCTAATAACTGTTGTCTCCTTTTATAGCAGACTGTTGACCTAGGGCTCCCTGGGGTTTCCAGTGCGGATTTCCGAAATTACCCTATGCGGAGTGTTAATAGACCTTCTCACAATTTGTCGGGCCGAAAGCACAATTAACAAATCTTGTTGGGCCGAATGACATATTGGGAAACATGTAAAGATTCATTACCAATTTTTGATTTTTTACTGAATATAAAGACAACAAAGAGAAGCAGAAGAATAAAATCTAAAACATACAACATTACAAAAGAACACTGCAAAACTAGAAAAGACAAAAAGGATGGTGCAACATTTAAAAAACCTCCTTCTGATTTAGCTTTACTCATTGTCAACCTATTCGTCGGAGTTATGTGACGAGGTAGAGATTTAATTTTTGGAGATGCATCGCATACTAATTCAGCAAGATAATTGGGATGTTTTTATAGTATACAAAATTAAGAGTGGAAATTAAGAAAAGATTAATCCTACGGATGATAATAATTCACGTGTTGGTTTTAAAATTTGGCGTGAGGAATTAAAGAGTCGTATTTGGCATTACATGTCTTCCAATCCCTACCATCAGTGGCGGAGCCAGAAAACTGAGTCATGTGTGTCAATAAAATTTGAGAGGGGTATCAATAAAACAATATGTTTCTTCAACAACGGTAAATTACTTATTTTAACAAAAGCTAATATGAAAAAAAAAAAATTCATGGGTATCATATAACACACATGATCCTTCTCTCCCTCCGCGACTGCCTACCACGAAATTGCAAATTGTAGTCTAGTTTCCAAAGATGAGAAAGAGATCCAAAAAGAGACTCTAATGGCTTCCCAGAACAACGATGCATTAAAACCAAATGAACCGATGTGGAGACATCCCTGCCAAGACACTGACCAATAGAGTTTCTAATTTATCAGATTTTGTTAAAAATATATATTTACGACTATATATAATTTTATTCAATTTTTATTTAGATGTGCTTATCATCGGCTCTTTTGCCTAACATTTTTCCTAGCTTCCTCTACATTGGAGTCGTTAGCTTGGCAAAGAGATCTTAATTTGTGTTGTTATAACCACATCTTAATCTCAATAGAAGTATATCCTGCACACACACAAAAAAAACTACAAACTCTATTGTTAATTATGTTTTACCCCTACATATATAGACATTTATCAGCAAAAATAGAAATGTTCTAAAGTCATGAGCTCATTTATCAACTTTAAATCAAAATCCATATACAATGTACAATATTGTGAACAAAACACAAATCATATGTGAGAAAAAATAGAAACATAAACAGATATGTATATACATGCTCAACTGCTCGTTTTAAGTTATAATTGATGGTATAGTATATATACTATGTAGCCGTATACATACTCAATTCGAGCATATTGTCAATACAATACCATGATAGTTATGCATGTTGTCCAACTAATTAAACGCTTATACGTTAAAATTAAAATCTGAATTAACAGTATACATATGTACTTATTAGAAATATATTTTCAATAAAGCAAAAAAAAAATCTAAAATCTCTTTTAGTGTTTCATCAAATGTATATTAAAAAAAAGATGTATGAAATATGGTCACTTAAATTTTAAGATGCTCACCCGTTATTTTTTTCTTGAGTCAAAAGGAACAATGATAACTTATTGTACTTTTTACTAACTTATTTTTTGGTCTCCTTTATATTTCGTAGTTAAAAAAAATTAAAATGATGAAATTGATATTTTAGCCTAAATTTACCTATATATACTCCACTATTTTCTTATAATATGAAGATGCATATGCTGCAAGAGAAATCATGTAGCAACTTAGTAGACACAATTAGGGTACTAACCAAACCAAGACGCATACAAAGCAACATTACTTATTAATTATTTTATTATATCTTAGATTTGATCCTGCAGATCTGTTCTATACCATATAGGAATACAATATGATAATAAAGAAATCGAAATCATGACTCAAGCGGTGCAACATTAGTGACAAACTGTAGTCTGTGGAGGTGGATAGTTTTGGTGATGCGGGTGCGTGTTGACTTCCCAAACATTACGACGGCCAAATTAAAAAATTTCCAGCATGTTTTTCCTCGAACAAAATCTTAACACTCTTTCAGTTTGGAAACAGAGAAATCTCCCCCCTTCATCAAACAGAGTCATGACTTGCAACATAATCCTCTTCATCTTTGACGCATCATTCTGCTAACAAGTGTTTTGGTTTCGTTAAACTCAAAGTCTAATCACATTTATTTTCACTTAGAAAAAAAAAACTCAAACAAAAACTCTTAATATGAAAAAAAAAACGCTAACAAAAATAAAAGAAACACAAAGAAAGAAGTTCAAGTACGGGCGTTTCACAATCATTGAAGATCAAGAAGTCCTTGTACGAAGAAGCTTTTCTTTTGAAAGCCAAGAATTATTGTTTATTAACTTAAGAAAAAAAAAGAAAAGTCTTGATTAGAATAAAAAAATTTCGAAGCAAAGCTCTGCTATTTCATATCCACGAATTAATAACAATAACAGGTTTACCGACTACAATATGAGCGATTAAATGTCGGTAATCATGTATACGAAAATGATTAAAATCAGAAACTCTGATGATCTAACTAAAGAAAACTCAGACAGTATCAAACCCAAACAAAAATAAGGTTGTAATCAGCAAATGAACTAATTCATCAAAGTCAATCTAAACAGTACACTATAATGATGGTTAATATCAGTTCCACAGAAAATCAACATATGGCTTTATATATTAACACTAGGAATTATACCGCGCTACGCGCGGGTTTGTTTCACGTTTAGTTGCATCAAAACTATTGAGTTATAATAATGTTTCATGCGGGTTTGTTTCACATTTTGTTTTTATTTGTTGTTGATTGTTTTACATCTAATTTTTTGTTTCCATATATTTGTGGGGGGGGGGGGGGGGGGGAGGGGGTTTACCTGTTTTTGGGTTTTTTTAGAGTTTGGCTTGTTTGTTTTTTGCATAATTATACTTTTTCATTTTTTTCATTTTTTTTTTCTGGTTAGTTCGTGTTTTTATAGATATGTTTAATTAGAATTTATGTAATGTGTTTGATTACATTTTGTTTGTAAATTTTGTTGTTGAGACATGGTTATTTGGTTTTATATAATGTTTATTTTTGTGATTATTTTTTTAAATATATATTTCAGTTTGTTAATATTTGTTTTTTTTTCCTTTTTTGGATTATTGTAATAAAGGTTGTTTGGTTTTGGGATGTGTAATAGTTGTAAAAATGAATAATTTGTTATATAAAATTAACTTGTTTACAATTTATCATCATATGTGATTATAAATAAATTAAAATACTTCTTCAAGTTTTTTTATGTAATTATACATATTTAAAAAAATTCCTTAAATTGACAGGAAAAAAAAGTTTCTTAAATCTTTTATTAAAGGCTAAAGTCCTCTAACTTTTTATAAACATCTAATATATTTTTTACCACCATTTGCTTTATATATTTAGAACGATGTCAAACGAACCTTACTCGGAATTTTAGCTCCAATCCGCATAGTTCTAAATCTATAGAGTTCTAAATGTTGAACATGATGGTAAAGATTTTTTTTGAGAAAATTTAAAAAATAATATTGGATAAATTTTAAAACTTATCTCTAATTTTTTAGGAGACTTCGTCTACATTGTTTTTCAGAAAAAATGATTTACATAGATGAATTAATGTAATCGTTATACAACTGGCTTCAGAGCTATGGTGGAGGTGAAAAACAACCTGAGTAAAATATTTGAATTTAAACCAAACTTTGCTAACAAATGAGCAACATAGAAGGTATGAGCATGAAAACATCAATGAAGTGAGGTCGAAGCAGAAGTTGGGAAAATGATAAATAAATATAGAGAGAGCCATAACTAACTTCCTAGAGAATACGCTATGCGCGGTTTATTTTAAATTTTTATTTCTGAAAAATTAAGACGATGATAAACTGTTAGGCTATTTTGTTTCGTATTTTTTTGTTTTTGTTAACGATATAGGCTAGTTTGAGTTCTTTCTTTGGCTTTTGTTCACCATTCAACCAAGAATAAGAAATTATATTAGTTTGCTGAGTTCCTGACTTGTAAATTTTAATGTCTATATATATTCATTTAAGACATTCAGTTCAAAATATATCTTGTAAAGCTTATATACAGAGTGGTAATATTTTTTTTCATGATGAGAAATGAATTAAATTACTTTTTGTTTTCTTTGGATAATATTGTGCGTGTGACTGATTAAAAGTATGAGTAACATGCTTAAACTTAAAAAGTATGGCATCTTAACTTTGTACAATTACTTACTAATCGATCCCGGAGAATAATAATACATGTTTTCATGTGACAAATGAATTGCTAAACACACCACCTCCCTCACATTCGTATTCTTGTCATTCACGTGGTTATTTGTAAAATGAAATATTTTCACTGTAAATGCTCTAATCTACTATATTTTACAAAATAAAATTAAAAAAACACTTTCATTCTCTCCTGAATCGCCAGCCTTTTGCTAACACACCATCTCCCTCACAGTCTTTTGTCTCATGAATTGATCATCATCAGCTTTAGATTTCATGTTACTCACCTTGGGTACTTCCTCCTGTCAATACTTAGATTTCATGTTGCTCAGCTTAGATTTCTATATAAGCACTCCTTTGCTATATACATACATGAATGGAGGCACTAAAGAACAAAATAAAAACCTCACAACACAAAAGATCTTCCCTACAATAGTTTGCACTCCTTTGCTATATACATACATGAATGGAGGGAGGCACTAAAGAACAAAATAAAAACCTCACAACACAAAAGATCTCAAAAATTTGCCTACAATTTTTTTTCTTTAAGAAAACCTCAGATATACACACAATTACACATAAGTATCAATCTCCGGGTACGTACCTTGCCTCGAGGAATTCAACTATAGTGAGTAATATACGTTCCTGATGCAATATTAAAGCTTAAATATTATGACCTTCGATAGTTAACCCATTGAAGAGAAATAAATTTACATATTTACCAAATATTGGAGGCAAAGATTATAAAGTTGCGCCATTAATAATTAGAAAAGAGATAATCGACGACATGTTTGATAAGAGCATTGCTTCATTTGGCGTAGCCACCTCCTTCACTTGCACAACCAGATCCTTGACGGCTTGACCATCACATTCTTTTAATCACCTCGTTTAAAAAATATGATCCTAAATCAGTAAATTGTATTCCATCCATGGGTATACGATTCAAGAAGGGTAACTGCGTCTCTTTACAAACATATATCTTCTACATGCATACATGACGTCTCTTCATAAGGTGATCAATGGATGCCTCATAAAGAAGATTAATGTCATTCTCAGAACAGTCTTTGTTATGCAAGTCTGAAGAACAAAAAAAAAAACAATTCGCTTCCTCAGCTTAAGAACACCAACTCTCCAATGAGTTTATCAAACAATTACAAAATATGCAGGTTTTAAAAAATATATTAACCATTATGAAAGTCCTGCATGCCCTTGTTTCTTAGTCAATGACTATTAGTCAATAATTAAGCACTTGACAGGTTATGTGTACAAATCTTGGCAACCATGCTAAATTCCTAGCAAAGATGATGGTGTACGAAAACAAATTGTTCCTTAATTTCCCTAAGCAAACCTAATATTCTGGCTTAAATTGAAACAAAAAAACGAAACACTAATTTGAGGATAGTATGAAGGCAGATGGAACATACTCAATGGAGAGATCCAATGTCACTAAAATCTGTGGCGAGGAAAATGAAAACAATCACTTGACAAAGGAGGGAGATTTTCGCCGAAGAATCAGACGTAGCCCTCGTACCTAGGTTGAATGGGATTGAATTTATAGATAGTAGAGTAGAGGAAAGTGATACTTTCAATAGATTTAGTTTAGAAGCTGGTACCTGAGACTTCCGCACTTGTTTGTTGTTGAAGATTTGTTGATAACCCATTGATTCATACTTATTTGAAACAGATTCTTCCCCGTGGTTTGAAAGAAATGATGACATAACAGAGTTGAACATAATTCCATTGATACGAAGATAAAGTGTTAACCTATGCTCTTCAAATTCTCCTACGTTTAAGATCCAGGCGACGGAACAGAAGAAAATTGTCAGGCTCTCTAAAAAGTATATTGAGTTATAGGAAGAGGGAACGTCTTCAGTTATACTAAGACCATCTCCAATGGTTTTCCCTATTTTTTTCCTCTATAATAGAGATCTTTATAATAGAGGTGAGTTTTACTCCAACCCACCTCTATTCTCATTTCCTCTATTTTAGAGGAACCGTTTGTAGAAAAAAATAGAGTTCCTCTATAAATAGAGGAAAAAATAGCAATCTCTATTTTAGAGGTGAAAAAAGAGGTGGATTGCAGCAAAATCCACCTCTATTATAGAGGAAAAAATAGAGGATCATTGGAAATGCTCTAAGACGGAGCATCCTTGAAAACCTAGAAGTACATAACTCAGCTAACGTGGCATCATAAGTTTTTTTTTTCTTTTATTGCGAATGTAGAACCTGACGTGGCAGCTATAGGAGGATGAATAAAAATGTTAATGTGGACACTCTCAAAAGGCTCAAAATGTCAAAAATATGGGTTTATTTCGAAAATATGGGCTTATTTCGAAAATATGGACTTATTAAACAGAGAGATATGCTGACGTGGCAGCACCAGGAGTGAAGAAAGTGAACTTTATATATACTAGGTTAATACCCGCGCTATGCAGCGAGTTGTTTTTTCAATATAACTATCACTTATTTACTATGAAATTGTCGTCTCAGTTGAATTATGTTAGCTTATTTAAGCTTTGGTTTACTTTTTGGGATAGCTTACTATAAATAAATTCATTTTTATGATACACTCCAGATAACAATATTCTTTTTAATATGCCTTTGTATACCACCATATTTCAAAAGACTGGTGATATAATACATATATACACGGTATACCCGTATATTTATATAGAATACTTGTATCTCGAGAGTCTTTTAGTACATGGGGACACCTTTATGATACAATGATACAAGTGAATCTTTAGACCATCTCCATTGATAAGTTTCTTCCCAAGTTGCTAAATGAAATTTTAACTACAAAAAGGTACAATTTCTTAAGCTAAGAACTTTTAAAACATTAAGGAAAATATATGCCTCCATTGATAAATTTATAAAGAAGTTTCTTAACAATCCTTTTTGAAACAAAAAACAAGAAAACTTGTTTTACACACCATGCATGACACAAACTCAAATTAAATAAACTATTAAACTTAATGGTAATGCTCTCAGCGCGCTGAGTAGAAGAACACCCAGAAACCTTTCTCGTTCACACCTTGAAGGCCTTGAAGCACAAGATCAGTAACTACGGCTCTGTAGTGACCAAGAACAACAAGAGACATACCAGTTACGTTCAGCATCTGAACTTTCACTTTCGTCAAGTACGAACCAGCTTGAGCCAAGAGGAGGGCAACACCTTGATAACAAAGACATGTCCACAAAACGCAAGAAACTCACATAATAGAGAGAAAAAGCAATCAGACCATACTATAACATAAGCAGAAAAAACAGAGAGACAACCATTGATCACAGACCATAACACAAATTCACCAAGAAAACAAAAACACAAACATTGATAACTGATCATAGACCATAACCATCAATCTCATAAACATTAGACCAAAACAAAAACACTGATAATTGATCACAGACCATAACGCAAACCCATAACAGCTTTAAAAGAGCATAACACAAACTTGATCATTGATAACAGAAGATAACACAAACTGATTCAAGCTTTAGAAGAACATAAACACAAACATTGATCAAGAACATAAACACAAACATTGATCAAGAACAGAAACACAGTATCTCTATTTCAATATCTCTACCATCTGTTGCAAGTTTTCCAATTAATCTCACAAAAAAACAGAGAAAAAAAGGATCAAAATCAATCAAACTAATTTTACTAATATCAATACCCAAATCATAAAACCCTAAATTTGCTAAACATCAAATCCTAATTCAAAAGACATCAATATAACCCTAAATCAACACGATCTTCACTTCAAACTTCAGAGAGATGCGTACCATGGGAACAAAATTAGAGCATCCTTGAACCAAACACATAGATTAGATATTGAGAACGGTAAATATATCTGAAAGGATTGTTTGTTTTAATATTTTTAATTCAAATATCAAAACAATTAAGTAACAGTTTTGATCGATATGCTTTCAGTTTCAGAAATCAGGAACAATTGAATCACACCAAATTAAGTTTAATCGATGTAACCGAATCGGTTTGCTTCAAACTAAACCGAAATTGTAGTAATTTCTTCTTTTTCTTTTTTTGTCTAGTGGTATGAGAAGAACAACAAATCCAGAAAATTATGTGACGTGGCAAAGAAAAAGCTGATCTGTTATAATTTTATTGGTTAATGATTTTAACTGATGTGTCAATACCAGATTAAAAGTTGAGGTTGAAGTGTCATACTATAGATACATTTAATTATGACAATTAGTGGACTAAGCGACTAACTCAGTGAGTATGTACTATGTATGATATATGAATTCAACCCCATTCATCAGAGACTAACCAAAATAGTTCTCCATCTGTCGGAATGAAAGTGACTCCCATCTGCACTTTTCCATATTATTTTTTGGATTACATTTCTATCAAAACGTACAAGTCAAAGGATCACTGGTAAGTTTAATTCTTACAACCTTCATGTTTGGAAAATAATTAAGAGAGACGGAAGAGGTAAGAGTTACATAAAAGAGAGCACCAACCTAATTAAAGAGTAGCGATGGTAAGGGTGTCACATCTACCATCATGTCACATCTTGTTGATGATAAGAGAATTTACGAAAACAAAGACTGGATTTACAATGCCAAGTAAAGGAATGAATATATATCGCAGATTCTCCGCAAATAAACACCACACGAAAAATACATAACTTAAGCAATGCAACATCATCTGTTTTGTTTTAACATCTAATCGAATATTCAAAAAATATCAAAATAGAAAATCTACACATTGAGACGATTGCTCCATTGAGAATTGAGACATTAACGTTACAAAAATATGGCAGGCCTGAAAAGTGAACCATAACAACTAAAATAGTTGAACAAATTCCAAATATATTGATCTGAAAAGGGGCAATTGAACAGGTTTTTTTACATAGAGAAGCGTTAATTCAGAGGGCTAAACAAAGAGAAGCGACGATTTGGGGAAGGAAGAGAAATGCCTTTTCATTTAATAAATTAATGACATCAGCTTAGATCTAAACCGTTGGATAAGAAAATAAAATAATTTTATCCGTTGGATTATAAAGATGACGTCAGCAGTCCCTAAAAAACGAGTTTGCTATTATATATAGATTGTAGGCCTCAGATTAAGGCTTTTTAAGTGGGTGGGCAATTTTGTAGATGATTTACACTTCAACGGCTGGTTGTTCTTTTGGTTTTGAAGAACCTCTCTCTAACTGAGATTAACTCCATTTCTGCCTCACTTGCTGCAAGACGATTCATTGGAGATTCTTCACAACACCTAAGTTGTTGACTGGTTCTCCCGCTACCTCCCGCAAACACAGCGTTTGCGGGTGGTAGCGGTTGCTAGCGATTGAAACCAATCACATAAAACGCTCTCAATCGCTCCTAATCGTTCCTAACCGCTTCAAACCATTGAATTCTAAAAGCTGCTTCCCACAAGCGTTTGCGGTTGCGGGCGATTGCGGTTGGAACTTTTTTTTATATATAAAAAACTTAAAAGAAATCAATGATAATGAAATTCTTTTGTGTTATATTTTCTATCTAACCATTTTACTCATTAAGGATGGAAGAAAATGAAGTACAGATACGATTACAGAGATTATAAAATAAACAATTAGAAGAAGCCAATGAGAAGCTTCCCCAGCAAGAGAGTAGGGGAAAAGCTTGCAGTAGAGATAGTCCTATGTGACTACATTCGCCTTGATGCTGGTGACTATATCCTCAAAATGCTCAATATGGTCTAAGGGCTTCTCATGTGGCAGATTCTGGAAAGGTCTTTGTCCAACAAGAGCAAAGTAGGTGGGCTTCAACTCAAAATCATTCCTTGGGAATGGAGGAGGGATAATTGTGGAGCGGTTCTCATAGAACAAGTCTGGTCTGTTGAAGTCCGCAAGAGTCTTAACAAACTCTCCATTGTTGTCCCATCTAGCCTGAAAGTTTTGCTGGTTGTTACCATCCAAATCCGCACCATTCGCACCTGCTCTGGCATTGCGTCGATCGACGTCAATGTTGCGTCGGTCGATGCCTTCTTGGTTGCGTCGATCGATGCCATCATTGCGTTGGTCGACGCAACGTGCATTCTTATCGGCCACGACGAGTTCTTCCTGAATAAACTGTCCTTCAGCATCAAGTTTCTGGCCTTGCTCGTTGCACACATGACCTTCTTGATTCCTCAAAACTCCAGCCTCATCTGGTCTCAATATGATTGGGTTGACCATCTTTGCTGATTTGGCTGTTTTCTTGTTGTCACGCTCTAGTTGTCCTAACTCTTGGTTCGTAAGCTTCACAACTGGACCAGTAGGTTTCTTCCCGGTGTTAGGCTTAGGAGGCATGTACCTGAAACACACAAGAGAAAAGAAAGAAAAGCGTGTGAGTAAAATAGAAAAATAAAAAATTAGACAAAATCAAAGACTTTAATCTAATGGTGAATCAAAAGAGTCTCCGGCAACGGCGCCAAAATTTGATATGCTCAAATTTAAACCTGAGCTACTCTCTCAAATTAAGAGATCAATTGTATTACTTAGGGATCGAATCCACAAAGACTCTAGATTCACACAATAGATTTAGTAATCTTTTGATTATGCTAAACCAAAATGTTGTAATTAAATTGCAAGATTAAAACAGAAAATAAAAGAGTTGTAAAATTCAGAAGGATGAAACGTTAGGCCTATGGAAATTCTCAGAAAATCATGGAAAATCAGATCAATTAATTAAGCAAGCAGAATTTAATAATTAAGCACCGTTCTTGAACTCTAAACACAATTGTAAAATAAATCAGTTCTCACTGCAAATATTATCTAAATTTTAAAACCTGAAAATTCAAATCTCTTTGCAAAATTCAAGTTAAAAACCAGCAATAATATCAAGTTTAGATAAGTTCACAAAATCACTAATTCAAATCTCTTTGCAAAAAGTAATTTTGCTCACCAAAGGTTTTTGTCAGGAAAATCAATTATATTCTCATATCAATCAATAATCCTAAGATCTAAATCCAGATGACTAATCAAATATCTAGCATTAAGAACAACCTATGGTGAAGAACAAGAAAGATAATGAATCTAAACAATTAATCAATCTAACAATCCATGAAATCTCTAATGAAAAACCCTAAACCTAACAAGCAGATCTACTCAGACATAATTGTAAGAACACAAATCATGAATAAAATATATAGCATTAAGAGATTAAAAGAAGAAGAAAAGGAGTTCTGAATCTTCTCTAAAAGAGTCTTTATTCTTCTCTCCAAAAACACTCTAAAATCTCTTAGGGTTTTCTCTCTCAAAAATTGCAGGAAAATAAAAGTTAAGGGCTAAACAATGACCATAAAAATCTTATATATACTAATTTACACGAATGGGGCCTTAATTGCAAATAAGGAAGCTTGGGCAATTTTTGTAAATCTTCTAGAACTTGTGAGAAAACTTCTGAATCGGCTTGTGGCTCCATGTCGATCGATGCCATCATTTGCATCGATCGATGCATACTTCTAAATTCGTCTCTCAACTTCGTAGCTCAGTCTCAATGTTTGATTATGCTCTAAATCTTCCTATTTAGCTCCATTATGTTCCATCCGTGCCAGTGATTATCTAATCCTATAAAGACTCAAAAACAAACTAGAAAACAAATCAAAAGACTCAAAAAACACACTTATGTCATGGCTAAAAACAATTAAAAACCATGATATATCAGGTACTACCAAAAGAGTTATCATCAAGATCAAGTGATAAGAGAAACGAGAGATTACCAACTGAAGGTGATATCACTCCTCCCAATTGCAATCCTCCAAGGTCCAAACCAGTAACTCTTCTTGTGTTTACGGCCACATGTTACCCCCTTCCAGCTGCAGAGAGGGAATGAGTTGTTCCATGAAGACAAGATAGCTCGTTTGTTTTCAGAAACTTGAGACTTGAACTCGAACAACGCTTGCTTATCAATTTCATCAGTAAAACCATGTGCTTCAAGTAGCATGAGAGCACTAAAGCCAAGAAAAAAATACCAGTCGGTAAAAGCTTGTGGTGCTTCTCATTTTTTGCTGGAAAGTGAATATATATATAAGAGACGAAGCAATTGCCAAATGCCTCTAACTTGTAGTGATAATGGAACTGAACTTGAAGCAAAATAATGTACCACAGAGATAACTGCATGAGATTTCCTAAATATTAGTCAAGTATAGTCGACTGCCTAAAAGTACGCAAAAAAAAAAAAAAAAAACATTTTCAGTTGTCTTTAGTACTTTTTCTATAGACATAATGATGTCTGAACATTATTGAAAGCAAGAAAAAGAAAGAGTCTCATGCTTTTTGTTCTCCTTTTATTTTGTTCATGTGTGTGTGTCGGTGAGATGCTTTTGGTGCTTCTCATATTGAACGAGAGTGAAGATAAGAGACGAAGCAAATGCAAAAATAATATATTTTAGTGCGGATAATAAATTGGCTCACAACCCTCTAGAATACGACACACTGAGATGGACTCTTGCCATCTAAGTCAAGTAGTTTTGTCTAAAATTTAAGCGAAACAATTTCAGTAGTCTTTACGAGTTACGACTTTTATTTTGTGTCTACACGATAGACTCTATAGAAATCGTTTATAAATGTAGAAATTGACCAATTTATAAAGTTTCGTGTTATATATTGCCAAAATTCTCATTTGCAAGAAGATAATAAAATTACAAAGAGCATGAAACTTTATTATTCTGATCGAGAATTGTTCTGGATCTTTTTTTGCTATTTCTATGTGAAACAGAGATCAGAACTGTCCAGAGGAGGTTTGAGTTCGGACCGATTATGGAACCATATTGAAAAATAAGGTTTTAGTATAGTACTGTGCGGTGTTTTATGTTATACAAAGGGCAAGTTGTTCTCTAGAGAATTAACCTTTTTTATTTCTTTCTCCAACCCTTGACTCTCTTTGTCGTTTCACTATCTTCTCCATATTCCCTTCTCGTTATTATGCGTTTCTAAAACTCTTTTCCGTGTTAGTGTTTTGTTCTTGTATTACACTAGAAGCCTTTGCTGCAAATACAGAGCATTGTAGAAAAGAAAAACAGAGAATTACATGAGAGCATGGAAAGCAAGTAAAGAAAACAGTCTCATGCTTCTCATTTTTGTTTCTGAAAGCTTCTCATATTTTCCAGGAAAGTGAATATATAGGAGACGACGCAACTGAAAAATGTCTTTGAACTTGTGGCGATAATGCAACTTGGAGGATTACATTAATGGCTCCCAACCATATAGTGAAAAAGTTGCAAGATTTTTCCATATTCGAATGTTTATTAATCTATTATATATTGCCATGAAAGTCAAGTAGTCAACGGTCTAAAATTTTGAAAAATGCTCGAGTCTTCACGAACTTGTTGTAGACATCGTGGATTTATAAAGAAATCAACCAATCGACATATTTAATTATTATAATTGCAATGACATTTTAAAATGTGAAAAGAAAAAGAGAAACGTAACCAAAGTTTCTTTGGAGTCACTGTCATCGTTTAATTTCCTGGACTGGCAAGGCAATAATTCTGGGACGACATGTTAGGTTTATATGCCTCAAGTAACATTAAGGGAAACATACTGAAAGAAAGTACAAAAACAGTCTCATGCTTCTGATCATATTTGTAGAATAGTGAATATAAGGGACGAGAAAACCAAAAGCATACGTACCTTGTGTGGTGGTAATGCAGCTCAAAGATAACATCATGAGATAGTAAGTAATATATTTGGCTCACAATCACATTAAAAACTTCCAGACCGATCCAAAATGGCATTGGACTCTTTCCGTGTAAGTCACGTAGGGTCAACCGTACTAAAAACATACTATATAATTCACTAGTTTTTACTTTTTATAAATATCGTTGTTTTTTTTTTTTTTTTTTGCCATCAATCCCATATATTAAATTATCGGAGATGACTCTTTTCAAGAAAGAGTCATATAGGTACCAATGAACTTACATGGGAAAAACAAAAACTTCGTGTTCTTGCACATTTCGCAAGTTTATCGGCACGGATATTATCCTCCCGAGGAATGTATCTAATATTAAAATTAGTAAATCTCTGAAATGAATAAAATCCTTCAATTTCGACGAAAAGGTCGGCCAATCTTCTATATTGAACGTCATTGCTAAGAGGTCTGAACAATCTGTGACGAAGAGAGCTTAATCCAAGTCGAAGCCTAATAAGCACTCCATCACCCAGAGAAGGGTGTCTAGCTCTACATATAACGGGGATAGACTTCTACGCGATCCTTTCAGCCCTAAATGCAGAATTCTATCCCCAATCAAAGCAATCCAACCATGCCCACTCCTATCCTCCCCTTTATGCCAAGATCCATCTATAAAACATACAAGAGAGTCATGTTGAAGTGAGGACGAAGGTATCCCAACTCCTGCGGGTTCTGGTGATAAGTCTCTATTATTTGCTCTTCTCCACACTTCTTCTTCTTGGATAGCTTTATCCAGAGTATCTAGCGGAGACTCAGAAATATCTTCAAACACTTTTTTGTTTCTTGCCTTCCAGATGTACCACATCAACCAAGGAAATGTCCGCAAATTTTGGTCCATCGCACCGAAGTCTCTCCCCCTCTCATACAGAAAATCAAGGTTGCTATAAAGAGAAATTGAAGGAAACACCATAGGATGGGTAGAAATTGCCGATAGGGCCCACACTTGACGTGCTGGGGGGAATTCAAATAGCATATGATTTATAGTATCCACCTCTGCTCCACATCTAGGACAATCCTTATTTCTACCAATATGGCGATAATGCAAGCGTTGGCATGTTGCCAAGCACCCAGTCACACATTACCACACGAAATGATTTAGCTTCCGTGATGTTTTTAACTTCCATGCTTGCACCTTGAGTGTTGTAACACTAGACCCCTGAGAAGGGAGGTCGCAAATAGGGCGAGAGATAGCTCTCGCGACTTCGTATCTGGATTTAACGGTATAGTTCCCAGACTTTGTCAGGGTCCACGAATACCTGTCCCTCGAGGCATTCAAGCTCGATTTAATTCCCAAAATAAGGGTAATATCTTTCGGGAGGAAGAGTTCCCAGAGACGCTCTAATTTTCACTCACTCTCGTTGTTTAGAGAGCTTTATGTTGAATGTTGTATAGATCTTCCTGCGTGAGATTTGAGAGTGGTGATTCAGAGAAGATGATACACTGATCATTGCTTTGTACTTCGTTCTTCATTGAGTAATAAAGAGTAATCGTATTGAGATTTAGCTTGAGAGAGGAGATCGCATCTTCAAACTTATCACAGCTTAGAGTTTTCATAATCTGAACTCACTTAGTTCCTCATACAGATCACTGTATCTCCCTTTCTTTTTTCGGTTTAGGTCATGTTCGTTTGGTGAACCAGATGCAATATCTGGATGCAAATGCTTATTGTTGTTCATTTAGTAACAATTAAAAACTCATCTGGATACAGTATCTCGATACATTTTAAAAACTCATCTAAAAAAACTGAATTTCTGGATGAGATTTTTTAGAGAGTTTGGATGAGGTAAACTCATCCATAATTTGTAAAAGTCAAAAATACCCCTATTTCAATTAAATAATTACAAAATATTTTTTCTCAATTCTAAAATACATACCACTCTAAAATTCCAATTCTTCACCCACCAACCTGCAAAAACTCATTTTTCTCTAAAACCGCAAAATCTCTTTTTTTCGCCAAAACCGCAAAATCTCGTTTTCACGCCAAATCCGCAAAATCTCATTTTCCCGCCAAATCCGCAAAATCTTTTTTTCCCGCCAAATCCGCAAAATCTCGTTTTTCCGTAAAAACTGGAAAATCTCGTTTTCCCACTGAACTCGCAAAATTTTGTTTTCCCGCTAAACCGCAAAATTACGTTTTCCCGCCAAAACCGCAAAATCTCGTTTTCCCGCCAAAACCGCAAAATCTCGTTTTCCCGTAAAACTGCAAAAAAAAATTTCCCGCCAAAATCGTAAAATTATGTTTTCTCGCAAAAACCGCAAAATCTTGTTTTTCCGCCAAAACAGCAAAATCTCGTTTTCCTGCCAAAACCACAAAATCTTGTTTTCCTGCCAAAACTACAAAATCTTGTTTTTCCGCCAAAACCGCAAAATTACGTTTTCCACAAAAAAATGCAAATTTTTTTTTTCTCGCCAAACTCGCAAAATCATGTTTTCCCGCCAAAACTGCAAAATTTTGTTTTTCTACCAAAAATGCAAAATCTCATTTTTAAATATTTATTTAATATATATATATATATATATGAAAATAAACAAAAAAAAACATAAGTAAATTTAAACCACTAAAACATATTCAACATAAAATAAAGGTGTTTTTGGTATTTTACATATATTGCATCCAGATACAGATATCAAATTACAAAACAAACATAATTGAATCCATATACAATTTATACACACATGAACCAATAATAGAAACGAATATCATCTAGATGTTGGTCCACATACTGCGTCTTGATACTATATCATGATATTTTGTCTACTTCAACAAAACGAACAGTGCCTTAATAATCTTTCTCCACCAGAAATCCTTAGGAGCAGGCTCTTTTGGTCTAGAAGTAGAGATGCAGGCTATATATCTCTGTCCACAGTCTCTATAAGACAATGGAACTCTCTCCCATGTCTCTGTTCTTGATATGGCATCAAGAGCCGCTTCTAGCCAAACATCATACACTTGAAACTCTTTACATGTAAAGTAATCTCCCATTTTCTCTAACTAGAAAACAATAGCTTGAGCGAAGATAATTTAGTTTTTTTCTCTCTCTTTAAGTCATTTAAAGCAGAGAGAGAGGAGGATCTCGTAAGCCTAGTTGTGTGTGTTGTCGTGATCGCTTCTTTGAGCTACGATGCATAGAAGAAACTTTCTTACGGAAAATTAAAAAAAGACGAACAGAACCTGAACGCACGCCTCTGTTTTAACAAAACTAAATAAATGCAGGGTGGAAATCATTAACTGGACTGAAGAACAGAACACTAAAATTCCAAATATAGTTGGAAATTTAAAAAAACGTTCATATTCATTTGAAAACTGAGAGTTACTGTAAAGCCGGTAACACAACATTTGTTGCACATAGCACAACATTCATATTTTGTCTTCACAAAAAACAAGCATTCATAATTGCAAGCCTCCTAGCTTATGTGTAATAGAGAGAAACATAAACCATACATTATGATATAAAATACTCTATAAAATATTACATAGGCTTAAGTATATGCCTATATAATTAGGTTACAAAGTCTGTAGAGGAAACCATAACCACTTCAGCTTCTGGATGTTCTTCTGGTTTTAAAGAACCTCCTTCTGACTGAGAATAACTCTTTTCTTGCTTCACTCATTGTCAACCTATTCGTCGGAAATTCTTCACAACACCTAAGTCCCACCTCCAACACCTTTGTCAAGCATTCTGCAGCAGGGAAACCGACTCTAAGACCTCTGTGAAGAAGCAATCTGTCTGCTATGTCCAATACTCTCTCAGGCAACGCTGACTTGGTGTAGCTATGTAAAGTTACATTTCCCTCAAATAACTCATCCGTTGGTCGTTTCCCAGTGAAGATTTCTAAAAGGAGAACCCCAAAACTATACACATCACCATAAATTGACGGTTGTCCTCCCATTCCATATTCTGCACTATAATTCACAGATACAAGCTTGTTATTAGAGAAATATACTATTTTATTTTATTCAACATTACGTAAGAAAGTGTGATAGGTTTACCTGGTGCAGCATAGCCGATGGTTCCTCTAACGCCGGCCGAGCTGAGTTGGTTGAGGTAAGACTCTTGATCCAAATTATGGAGCAGCCGAGCTAGACCAAAGTCACTAACATGGGCTGTTAGATCATCGTCTAGAAGGACGTTGCTTGGCTTAATATCGCAATGAGCTATAGGGTCATGAGAATTAACATGAAGATAGTCCAAAACAGAAGCCAAGTCTATCGCAATGTTAAACCTTTCAAGAAGCGTCAAAGGCCTCGAGGTATCGCTGGTCCCTTCTTGGTGAAGCCACATATCCAAACTTCCATTTGGCATGAACTCATACACCAGAGCTCTGAATTCATTTCCTTTGTAATCAATGCTCGAACAAGCTGTTACAAGCTTCACAAGGTTGCGATGCCTTACACCCTTCAAGGCTTCACATTCTGCGATAAAGCTCTTGGCAGCTCCATGCTTCTTGAGATTTAACACTTTGATGGCAACAGCTCTATTCTCAAGGCCGAGGGATGCTTTATACACAACACCAAAGTTCCCTGACCCAATTATATTTCCCATAGAAAACCCACCAGTTGCATTATGAAGCTCCTCGTACCGTACCCTTTCATATAAGGGCAAAATATCCATGGTTTCTCCGTTGCTTGCCCTGTTGTTTTTGCTCCGTTTCTTGAACCAACATAAAAAGACTATAGCCAATATTGAAACTAAGACCAAAGTCACACCTACCCCGATTCCAATGACGACTTTCTTTTGCACTGAGCATGGTTTTAGGTGTAGTTCAGGAATGCCCCCACAAAGATTTCTGTTTCCAAATATTGAAACTTGGGTAAAGTATAGATATGTTACTTCAACAGGCACTGGCCCCTCAAGATTATTTACAGAGAGATTTAGATACTCAATGGAGGAGAAGTTTACAACATATACAGGTATAGGGCCAGTGAGATTGTTGTTGGAAAGATCCAGGAATCTGAGGTTCCTCAACCCGCTGAGATCTATGATGGTTCCTTCAAAGAAGTTACCATTTAATTCAAGCTCTTCCATGCAGAGACAGCTCCCCAAGGTTTGCGGTATGTTTCCTGATAATTGGTTGTGTGAAACATCTAGTTGAACAAGATTGACCAACTTTCCTACTTCACTTGGGAACTGTCCAGTCAGATTATTATAAGAAATATTTAAATAAACCAGAGATCGAACTTCCATGAGCTCCCGAGGTATGGAGCCCCTGAGCATGTTGAAATCCATCCCAAGGAAAAGAAGGTTACTGCAATTTCTGAGGCTTGAAGGGATGCTTCCCATGAAAGTATTGTCGTACAAATAGAGTTGCGCTATCATGGTGAGGTTTCCAAAGAAAGATGGTATGTTACCTGCCAACATATTCGACTGTAGGTAGAGCCTTTCTAGTCTAGAAAGCTTCCCAAGGGAGGAGGGAAGTTCACCTGTCAACAGGTTCTGTTCCACCTTGAATGCTCGGAGGATTTTAAGGTTTCCGATGTCAAGAGGAATGCTACCAGAGATGCCATTTCCTCCAAGGGAGAGATATGTCAGTTGATTGGAGAGATTGGCTATGGAAAGAGGTAAGTCGCCTCCAAGTCTGTTGTAGCCAACATTCAAAGACTGCAGTTTTTAGTGCAATTACTTAAACTGCTAAGAAAATCAAGATCTCTCCAGGAGTAACTTCCTAGGGAATTATGACTAAGCACTAGTACTTCCATATTCTTTAGTCTTCCAAAACTTGAAGATATACTTCCTGTCATCTGGTTTTCCGCAATCTCGAAGCGCCGAAGGGAGGTAATATTGGTCAGTGTAACTGGAATTTCCCCTTCGAAATCGTTAAGAGACAAGAATATTTCTTGAATGTTTGGGAAAAGTTTATCAATATCAACTCTAAGTTTACCGGAAAAGGAGTTTTTGGTGATTGATAAAAACGAAAGTGAGGATAGGTTGCAAAGAGCATGAGGAAAGATACCCGAAAATTTGTTTGTCGCTAGCTGGAGAAACTTCATCCGCGTCAGTCTGGACATACTATCCGGGATCTCTCCTGTCATATAGTTACCCCCGACATCAAGCTTCTGGAGTGATGTTAGGTTCCCAAACGATGCAGGGAACTTCCCATGCAGGTAGTTTCCATGGAGAGACAAAAGGACAAGCAGAGGAAGTGAACCCAGTTCAGAAGGAACCTCGTGTTCAAGATTGTTATAGGATAGATCATTGGTCAAAAGGGCAGAACAGTTGGATATGCCAAGTGGAATCACACCTCCAAGAATGTTTTTGCTCAGGTTCAAAAATTGAAGCCTGAACAGCTTCCCTACCTCAAGAGGGATACTACCATAGAGAGAGTTGTCTGCGAGACTAAGAGATTTGAGGAAAGAGAGATTACCAATACTGGGCGAGATCACACCGGTTAGTTTCATCCCGCTGAGGTCTAAACCAGTGACTCTCTTGTGTTTGTGACCACACACAACCCCAGTCCACTTGCAGACAGCAAAGGAGTCATTCCATGAGGCCAGGACAACTCCGCTGTTCTGTGATAGGTTAGACTGAAACTCGGAATCTGGATGGCTGACAACAGAAGACAAGAGCATGTAGAGCAAGTAAATGAAATAGCACAAGGCTCATTGAAGGAAGATACATTTCGATAAACAATTTTTTACTTTGTGTGCTGAATGCACCAGTTTTGTCTTTGTTTGTAGGAAATGAAGACAACTACTAGTGTATTAAAAGGACAGAACCAAAGAAATATGGCAGTAACCATTCAAAAATACCTGCATCAGTACGAGTAAAATTATGGAAGAAATTTCAAGGAAAGAAACTTGCGACTGGAAGCCACCAACTAGTCAACAGCAGTGGGCGGTGATGGAAATAATTTATTAAATTTATGTTAAAATTTGTTTCGAGTCGTCTTGAAAATGAAAAGAGTGATCCGCAGTGTGAAGTGTGAACCTTATGCGAGACAACCTTTATGAGCAAATAAAAATCTTGAGCCTCTTGATCCCTATGTAATAATGAGGAAGCATACAAACTTCCAGAAACTGGCAAATAAAGTGAGGATGTTCCGAAATCATGAGACCTACAGCCTGTGGTATGACATATTGAATTATTGATGGTCAAAGTCAAATAGAGCAATGACTCATTCTCGCATTGCCTCAACTAATTTATTAACTGCTTCATTTCGTCCAAGTCAACTGTCAAAGGCTCATCATATAGTATACTTTTACTAAGGTACACTAATTAATCAACACTGATAGCGACCACCATTCTTAGCAATGACCATGGCATCAATTATTTTGATATACACCGACTTGATTCTACACTGTTTTCAGTTTAATTGATGCGAAAATATATCTTAGTCTTACCTAGCAGAAGAAAATTCAAATATCACTCGATAATTCTCTGTTCAGTTTTTTATAGACAAAGTCAATAAGAATTGCATTAAAATGAAAAATAGTTGCGGCTTACCTCTTTAATTTGCATATGACAGGAACAGCAAGCACTGCAGTGATCCATATTCAAGGAGAGCCAGAACTACTCATCTCTGTAGAACACCTGAGTCTGTAAGCACGGGTCAACACAGCCACTAACAACAAAGTATACATACATGAGATAGCAAAATGATTCTGTAAACGAACCAAAAAGGATATAACGACTTCTTTCATTCCAACAGTAAAACAACAAATATCATGACAAATATAGAGTGACAGTTTACAGAATGTAGCAGTTTTTATAGCCACAAGGAGAACTCTCTTGGAAAGAACAACATAGCTCATTCCCACAGACTCAAGCTACAGCTAAAAACCATTGAATACTATCTACCCCTTTAGCGACGGCGATCTTCCCTTCTTGAAGAATCCCTATCTTGCCTCGTGGATGTATCCGATCGCCTACTTGAACCTCTTTCCTCCCTGTCGTAATGATCTCTTCTGGATTCCGCCTTCGGTTTCTCCCGATCATCTGTTCTGGATCTCTTGTCCTCCCTTACATAATCAACATCAGCATCGTGTCTTCTAGATTGCGAATCATCATGCCGTCCTGATCTCTTTTGTTCCCTCCTATCATACCTTGGCTCCCTATCCTCCCTTTCCACTCTTTCTCTTTCTTTAGGGCGACCATACGAAGCATCTCCTCCATGACCCTTTTCTCTGTAACCTTTCTCTTCCGCATCAGGTTTGAAGTCTCCTCGCTGGCCAAAACTTGTACCACCCTTTTTGGCACCATTAAACTTGTCATGATCCCACTTGGAACTTCTATCCTCTTCATGACCCCAACCAGTATTTGCAGCTCTCTGTCAGGGTTCAAGAAAATAAATGTTAACTTCTATCAAGTATTAATCATAAACCATAAACCATAAGAATAAGTTAGCTTACTTACTTTTTCATCATGGGAAAATTTGCAAGAATCACCACGAGTACACTCTCCTCTCTGAAAAGCTCTGCATACACCACGAGCCTCTCTGTTCTGCCGTTGCGTCTCTTCATCCTCTTCTTCTCTCTTAGTGTATTTACCACAATGATTCACCTTAATGGTCCGCCCCAACAACTGAGCTGCATTCAAATTCTCTGCAACCACGAAACAGAATCCAATTACAAAATTACAACACCTAAAAAAAAAAGGAAGAGTAAAAATCCACATGATGAAACCAAATAATGCAAGGAGTCATGACACTAACCAACAGCAAGAATGGTACTTCTCTGATCTTCATACGCAATAAACGCAAAACCCCTAGATTTACCAGTTGCCTTGTCTCGAACAAGATTGACATCAACAATTTCACCATATCTACAAAACAAAGAAGGCATAAATAAGAAGAACTAAAAAAAGACCCAATTGGAAAAATTGAAACTTGAACAACTACACTTACTGTGAGAAGACGGCGAGGATATCACCTTCCGTGAGATCGAACGGTAGCAATCCGGCGTAGACATAAGCAGAATTTTTGTACTCAGCGTGCCATGAAGCTTCGTTAGAGATCCCTAAATCTGATTCCTTTGCGTTTCTACTCTGTATTAGCTTCACCTGCGTCAATGGATTCATCCTTTCAAAATCTCTCTCTGCGGTTTCGTGGCCGAGCAAGTTGAATGAACCCTAAATCTTAAGAAATCGAGATCGATCGAGATTACCTGAGCGAGTCGGGTTTTCTAATGACCCGAGCTCTTACTAGGCAACCGACCCAGATTAAGGCCCAATTATTTTATCTAGGCCGAGCGGATCTTGTTGATTTTGTGGTACATATATTGTTTGTGTACTTATTTTGCAAGTTAGGTTTTGCTTACGCTAGTTAAAAGGGTTTACTTTTTTTTAGGGTTTTGTAAAGAAACAAAGTTTCGTACGTACTTAAATAATTTGGTTAGAGAATTTTTGAAGAAGACGATTGAAGTTGTGTATTCGACTCCTGTGCATCCACCAGAAGAAGAAATATTTTACTAGTATTCAGTTCTATTAGTATACTTCGGGTGATTTTAAAATATTTTACAACACAAATATATTTTTGTGTTCTTAAAAATATAACAACATTTATCACCGGTAAAAAAGTTGGAGCAATTGATTCTTCTCTCCCAATTCTGATTTCCCAGGAAAATATATATTGATTGAAGAAAGTTGGATTTTATATATAAAAAAAAGTTACAGTTCATCATCTTTTGTAGTTGTATCTGACATTTTTTTTTTCTAAAATCTTTCAAAATTTTACCTTTATCTTAATACTATTAAAAGATAAGTACAAAATTGAAAATTGCACAAAATTTCCAAAAATGCCACTCAATTTGGCATAAAACAGAGACATTATTGAAATCGTTGGGGGTAATTTTGCCTAGTAAAAACAATTAATAGAGCAAGATCCGCGTCTACAAAACCCATCCGAATAGGTAATCGGATCCTCATCATCTCCTTAGGGCATGTTTATAGGGAGATCAGTTTAGGGTGTTCGTAGAGTATAAATATTGTGAAAATAATGTAAGATCAGTAGTTAAGAACTTTGGTTAAGAAGTTAGTTATTGGGAGAACATATGTAAGATCTTAAGATTTAATAATATAATATTCTTATAGAAATTTAAGAATGTTTAATAAATACATAGATTAATGTTTAATGAAAAATTTAAGAATGTCTATTACTATTTAATAATATAATGTTTATTAATATTCTTAAACATATAACAATTATAAAAATAAATAAAATAACATTTTAATTGCAAACTTATAAAACTTTTACTAAAATTCAAAATACAATGCCATATTTTTATGAAACCAAAAAAAAACATTGTAAATAAAATTTAAAAAAAAACAAACAAACATATTACTTAATTAATTAAACAAGACAAACATTTTATTTAATTAATACATAGATTAATGTCCAAATTTATTCCATATATTCTCAATCAAATCCTCCTTTAATTTGCGATGTGCTTGTTTATCACGAATTAATGTATGGCCATCACCTAAACCCTCAAGATTTGAAGACATAGTTACTGAAAATGTAAGATCCGGAGTAGTTCCAGTTCCATCTTCTTGTTGGAATTCTTGTTCGTCATAGAGTGTGTATGAATCTCGTTCGTCTTCGACAATCATATTATGCAGTATGAGACATGCTCTCATAATATATGCAATTTTACCCTTTGACCATAAAAGAGATGGATTTTTAATCATGGCGAATCTAGATTGCAGGACTCCAAATGCACGCTCAACATCTTTTCGTGCACCTTCTTGACGTTCTGCAAACAATCGATGTTTCGGGTGTTGTGGTTGTGGGATGGATTTAACAAATGTTCCCCATTCGGGATAAATACCATCGGTCAGATAGTATGCCAAATTATACTGATTTCCGTTGACATAGTACGTAACTTTGGGAGCTCGACCGTAAATTATGTCATTAAATACTGGTGATTGATCAAGGACATTTAAATCGTTACAAGTACCTGGAGCTCCAAAAAATGAGTGCCATATCCAGAGATCTTGTGAAGCTACTGCCTCCAAAACAATTGTTGGCTTATCGGTGCCTCTTGAATACATTCCTTTCCAAGCGGTTGGGCAATTTTTCCACTTCCAGTGCATACAGTCGATGCTTCCAACCATCCCGGGAAAACCCCTCTGTTCTCCATAAAATAGTAGCCTTTGAAGATCCTCTGGTGTTGGTCGGCGCAGGTATTCAGTGCCATACAAGTCAACTATCCCGACGACAAAATGTTCCAAACATTTACGAGCAGTGCTGGCAGCAAGACGTATGTATTCGTCAACCGAGTCTGATGCAGTCCCATATGCTAAAAGTCGAATTGCTGCCGTACATTGTTGTAGGGGTGATAGACCATTCCGGAAGGTTGCATCCCTTTTTGGCTTAAAATATGGAACTTCTTCACTGAGACGATTCACAATACGCAAGAACAACGGCTTGTTCATTCGAAACCGTCGCCGGAATTGGTGAGCATTGTAAGTCGGATTATCAGAAAAATAATCGTTCCACAAACGTTCATGCCCTTCTTCTCTTTTTCTATCGATATATGCACGTGGTTTCCTTTCAACCGGAATTTCCTCTTCGACAGCTTCAAACTGGTTACTAAATTGCTCTTGAAAGTATTGGTTTAAACTATCGTTATTGGGATCATAATGGTAGTGAAAATTGTTGGAAGAAGATGCCATTACAGGATTGAGAAAGAAAATGTCTTTGGTTAGAGAAAGAAAATGGTTTGATTTGCAATAAGATGAGTAAATGAGAGAAGGTAAACAAAAGAAAGAAGAGTGTATGATTTGGTTTGTTTGATTTAATCTTGTTCTCTTCACATATATATTGAACTTTCGGACAGAAGAGAGAAGAGACAAATTGGTGTGAACTTATTTCTTGTGAACTTGGTGCATGTGAGTGTTAACTTGGTGCATGTGAACAATCAGACAAACTAAATAAATTTCTTGTGACTCTGTCTTTGTAACTAAAATCCAAACAAAGATTAGAAATACAAGTGACTTTAAAACTAGAAAACAAAATACGTAGCCCCTACAATAATCCGGTCACGGATTCACCTTTCGGAAGCAAACAACAACAACAGAAAACGAGACAGATTTACTTGAGCTGGATCAGTTCGTTCTTGAGCTGGTTGACTTCGTCCTTGAGCTGGATCACTTGGTCCTTGAGCTGGTTCACTTGATCCTTGAGCTGGATCACAAGTACCTTGAGCTGGATCATTTGGTCGTTGAGCTGGTTCAGTTGTGTCTCACGGCTCGATAGACTTGTGAATCCAATCGCAGGAGCTGGTTCCGGAGGATAGTAAGAGATCTCAACCTCCTCGTCTGACTCGCTACTACCGTCTAAGGGGCTGTTTATACTGTAGTCGTATAAAGCGTCCATGTCTGGTTGAACACGACAGACGAAAACACATCGATTAATTAAACATAAGACGAGTCATTACAAAAACGAGTGAAACATAAACATACTTAGAACATAAGCCGATTCATTAAAACCATATACTAGAGTTAAAACAAAAGACAAACATACTAAGAACAAACATAAAACAAAGTTAAGACAAACATTCTTAAAACAACATAAACTAGGTTCCAAACAAACCTAAACTAGAGCTAAAACAGTTCAGCCATTAGCTTCTTCTTTAGAGCTTTTTCATCTTCATCTAGCGTTTCGTTCTTGGCAATGAGAGTGTCAAGAATGGACATCTTTTGAAGTTCCTTCATGCCCTCTAAATCCTTCTTTTTGATATCCCACATGTGACTAAACTCTGTCGATGGTGCAGCCTTCTCTTTACCTTTGTTCCTTGATTTTTTCATTGCCTTTATTCCAGCAGGCCTGCTCTCGTGCTCACCCACGACAGACCCTGAAGATGGTGCAGCATCATCGACTTTTCTTTTGTTAGAGCTGGTTGTCTTTGGAGTGGGGTTCATAGGCTCTAAATTAATCCATTTCTGTTCATAACGAAGCACATTCCAAGCATACTCCAAACCAAACTTCTTCTTGTACAGCTTAGTGTATAGTTGGTGAGCATTCTGCAGAATATCCACATCATTCATGCCACTAGATTTCTCACCCTTTGCCTCTGCGTATGCTCCACAGAACTTACTAACTTCCCTGCTGATTTTTTGCCATCGTTGTCTACAATGATCAGGGAGCCTTGGTTCACCACCACCAAGGACATGATCACTTGTTGCGTAATATTCACCAATGCGCTTCCAAAAGGACCCAAACGGTTGATCATTCCCAACAATTGCATCCTTCGATGTGTTTAACCAGGCGCTTATTAGGACTAAGTCATCTTGTGCGGACCATATCCTTCTCTCCCTACGCTGTTCTGCTGTCTCTTCTGTTTGACTAGGAGGTTGATTCGACTGTGAACTAGTTTGTGAACTAAAAGAAGGGATTTGAGAGGAATCAATGTTTACATTGGGAGCAAAGCTGTCGTATGGGAAGTTTAGAAGACTAAAGTAGGATTGATGCTGACTGTTATTAGGAGAATTATTTGATTCCATAGCAATCATAATTAAAACGGAAGAAGGTGAGGAAGAGAGATTATTGGAAAGTTCTTAGAGATTGGTAAGAAAGAAGGAAATGAGATTGGATAATATATAGAAGCTAAGAAGATCATTTAATTCAAAGTTTTGGGTCGTTAGAGAATTTTAATTCTAAATAACCATTACCTACTTCAGTCAAATCAGAAGTAAATAAAGGTCATTTAGTGTTTTAGATAATAAAAACCAGAAAATTTTGGTTTCGTTAAAGCCTACAACTTACTTTACAACTATGTCTACACTATCACAAGCAAACAACCAACATAAACCATCGCAATCACCATCACAATAACTATACTCTACACTATCGCAACTAGGCAACTACAACACTCAACCATATTATACAGTAGACAAACAAATCAACCATCCCATTCGATCACAACTAAAGCAAGCAAACAATACTTTTCAAGCAAACAACTAAAGCAAGCAAACAATACTTTTCAAGCAATACTTTTCAACCATCACTACTAAAGCAAGCAAACAATACCATCACAACTAAACAAAGCAATAACAAGTACTTACCTTTTACTTTCGAGTAAGAAATGTTGTCGATGGTGGTCCGATTTAAATCGCGCTGCTTTACCTCACCTACATGCCTCATAAACAAACAGTACTTGATTAATGATGATTTTCGATACAACAAAAGCAAGAAGATTATGTTTATAATAGACACATAATCGAAACCCTAATAATGAGATTAGATTTATAACACACAAAATCAAAATCCAAACCCTATAATGAATCAAATTTTCCCCAAATAATAAACCCTAAATCGATCAATTATCGAAACCCTAAATCAATTTTTCCCCAAATTCGAAACCCTAAATCGAAACCTAATCCAAACCCTATAATGAATCAAATTATCCCCAAATAATAAACCCTAAATCGATTAATTATCGAAACCCTAAATCAACTTTTCCCCTAATTCGAAACCCTAAATCGAAATCTAATCAAAACCCTAAATCAATTTTTCCCCAAATTTGAAACCCTAAATCAAAAGGAGACAGAGAAGACGACGAGACAGAGGAGATTACCTAGCCGACGAGACAGAGGAGACAAGGAAGACGACGATTACTTGAGCTTGGCGACATAGAGGGGATCTCTAGATTTCGCGAGACAGAGGAGAGAGAGGAGACGACGAGAATCGGTGGACACGAGGAAACGAGGAGACGAGGAGACGAGGAGATCGGCCGACTCGGTGTTTCAATGGCCGGACAGAGGAGACGACGGAAGGAAAAAAAATCTCTCGCCGTTTCGCTTTTCTATTTCGCGAGAGAAGAAGAAGAAAATTAGGTTCCAAAGAAATGAAAAATAAAACGAATGTTTTAGTCCGACAGTGACACGTGTCCCTTAGATCAGATGAAGAACTGATCTTATTGAAGATCAATTGGGCTGATCTTATGGGTACTGTTCAATTAATTTCAATTTAAAAAGGCCCAAGATCACCCTAAGTGATCCACCGATAAACATGGCCTTATCCGCTAATCTGCATCAAAATTAAATAAGTTAGTGGGTATTTAAAACCCAAAACCATTGTTAACAGATCAGAAGCCCAAGAACATATCACATTCAATCTGTTTTTAAAACGATTAAAACCCAAACAAAAACATATCACTCTCTGCTTATTTGTCCAATTGGCAATGCAATTTTAACAAAAAAAATTATTTATATTAAAACACAAATTTAAAAACAATTAATTTTCACATTTAACTCACATAATATAAAACTGAAATCATATAAATTCCCCCTATAAATTATGCATTAGCTTTATTTCTCCACTAAGTTGTATTAATCAATTGTATTAAAACAAAACAATAAATTAGAATTGTAGCTCTCATTTTTCTAAATATAATTTTTCATCATTTCTCTTCCTATAAATACTCATTATCTTATTCTCTTAGTCTATCACTCTTTCATTCTCTCATCTTCTTCCACTACTCTCAAATCTCTTTTTTTTGTTTTGTTTTGTTTTGTATTTTTTTTGTTATTGTTGTTGTATGGGTTATAAAAAATCAAATCAAATATCATTGTAAAAGCTTAGTTTTAGAGTTTGTATGATATGTATATCTTATATATATTTTTTAATCTTTTAAAAGATTTATCTCTATTTTCTATTTTATATTAACATCTTATAAGTCATTATTTTTATACTTTCTTACAATATTCACCACACAAAAAGATCATGAAGTTGAAATGATCCATATCTAATTATCTATTATGTCTCTGGTTATCTTACATATTCATGTATCATTTTTAATAATTTATAAAGATCAATATAATATTTAAAGATCAATATAATCATCCATTTATAAAGACTATTTTGTTTTGTGATCCAATTGATAAATCTGTAAAGATCAATATAATATATATATATATATATATATATATATATTTATGATTTGAGGTTTTTGAAAACAAAAAGAACATAATTAAACAATTGGTTTTTGTGTGTTTGATCAAAATAAATAATGATCCAAAAAAGAAATCATATTCAACTGGAACTTAAATATAAAAATAAAATATAATTTAAAAAATACCATTTAACTAAATTCTCTAAAGATGAAACCATTAGTATGAAATCTAGCACTATAAATTAAATTGATGAGTGAAAAAAAAAACCAAAAAATATAAGTTATCCTTGGGGTTTTAAAAATTATTGAGATTGAAGAATTCATATAATTTTATAAGAAAACTAATTTAGTTTGTCACTTCAAAAGTAATCTTTTTATATTTTGAAATATTATGTGTAAGTGTTGAGTTTATATCAACAAACAACCAAATCATGAAAATTTTGATTCGGCCACTTGGTATTCCTTTTATTTTAGGTTATAAAAAAATTAAAATATTTATTTATAACTAAAGGCATGTAACTCCATTTAAATCAAATGTAACTCCTATCCAATAATTGTACATTAATTCATTCCTCCTACTAACTTATTTATCTTTCAAGAGAAAATATTTTTGGTTAAATTTTAATATTTTTTAATTATTTTGGTTGGCTAAATTTATATTCATATTTTGGTTGGCTAAATTAATATATTTCTCAAGTAAAATTATTGTTAATTATATATTTCTCATTTCAAAGTTTAAAGCAATATATCATATATATAAAAGTAAGGTTTTGGTCTCTCCTTATTGGTTGATTTTCATTTAATGTTTTCTAATTTTTTTATTTTTTATTTGCTTTCTAATTGCTTTAAACAATATTTAAGACCCAATAAACACAATACATTTAACTCACACATTAAAATAAAATTATAACTGAAAATAAAATAAATTATGCATTAATTATAGTCTACCACTCAATTTTATTCAAATACAATAAATTACTATTGTAACTCCATAATTCTAAATGTAACTTCTATCATTTCTTATCATATAAATAAGCATTCTCTCAATCTCTCATTCTCTCATATTGGCATTCTTTTACTATCTTATTTTCACATTCTCTCATTCTCTTCTACAATACCTCAAATCATTTTTCGTTTTTTATTTTATTTTTGATTTCTTATTTTTCTTGTATGAGTTGTAAAAAACAAATGAAATATCATTGTAAATTTTAATGCTAAATTTTAATTTTAGAGACTACATGATATATATATTTACATTGTTCTTATTTTAAAAGATTCATCTCCATTATCTAATTTGGATTATTATCTTATAAGTAATCATTCTCTCCTCCTCCCCCACCAATATCAAATGTTGTTATATCTCATATGTGTTGTAAGAGTTTGATTCTATATTTTAATTTAGAAAGTATTATTTATATTTAACATTGTTTTCAATTTTTATTTTATTTATATAAAAATAAAATATTTCTTTTATATTTCTTGTCTTTCTAATCTATTCATATTTATTTTTAAAATTTGCATAGTTAAATTTAAATTCACATATGTTGGTTTTAACAAAAAAATCAACTTTATTTGAGAACTAGATGTTCCTATTCATTTTTAAACGATCAATGTGTAACATAATATATATAAGCATTTTGTCTTGCGATCACAAGTTCCATTTCCATTGCTTAACTCCATGGTTAAACTATAATATATGTTGTCCTATTTGTAGGAACAACAACATACTTATTTAATATATTTAAAAGAGCAGATGATTAATCGAAATAAACATTTCTCCAAATTTTATAATTCAATCAGTGTGAGTGTACTTATTACTTTGAAAAACCTTTACATTGAAGTTCATAAATTCATATAAGAAAACTAAAATACTATGTCACTTCAAATTTGGAAGAAAACACTTGGTATTCCTTTTTAAAAAGGTCAAGACACATATAAAAATTTATTAATATTTAACTCACTTTAAAGGCATAAAAGATCATTTAACTCAAAATAACTTCTATCCAATAATTCCATACATTCCTCCCACAAATAAAAATATATATATATGTTCAAGATTATATTTAAATATTACAGAATTTTTTAGTTAGCTAAACTTATAGTCACATATATACAATATATATACATAAGAGTTCATATTACTTATTAACACCATAATTCGACCCATTATTTGCTTAACTCAAAATTGGTTTCAAAGCCAACTAAAGAAAAACAGAAACGATATTATTGATATTAGACCAAAACATGGGCATACAAACATAATAACTTATACGGAAAATAATTATTTTTAAAAAATAATTTATTATTGCAACATCAACATATGAAGGGTTTACATAAGCAGTTAATTAGAAAATCTAAAATACAATAAATGTATTGGGAACAATATCAGTCAATGATAATATTGGATCCTCAAAAGCAAGAAACAACATCCTCATAATTCATAAAAAAATAAACGCCACAATTGTACACATCTAAACGAAATGGTATAAACATATAGTGTATAAATACAAGTGACTGCGAAGCCCGTATATGCCTAATTAAAATGAAATAATACAAAAGAAAAAACGAAAAAGACCAAAAAAACAAGAAAGTGTCAACTACATTACAACCCACGCGTTGCGTGGGGAAGCACCTAGTACAAAAATATACTTTCGTTTTTGTTTTACGATATTTGAATATATTCCATACATTACTGAACATTCCTAAAATCAAAACTATAAATATACGGAATCACTAATTTTTGCAATCTACTTAATTTGATTAATATACAAAATATTCGCAGTCATATAATGTTAATCAATATATTCCAAAACTGTTAAACGTTTTCTAAGCAGCCCTAACATTCGTACTTCTCTATAAATAGAGTTCAACCATTTTTTGTCTAACTCATCAAACACACAACTCTCTAAAATTACCACAAACCTAGACATGGCTCATGGCTGTATCCTACGCATTCCGTAGAGATGTCAAGCCATAGCAATGGCATAATCACAAGGTATATTCATAAGATAATCTTTATTCTTAATTCATATTTTAACCTTGATGTTTGAGAGTCTGTGTATGTAATCACATATTATATCTTAATCTTCGTAAATACTATACCATTATAATCCACAATGTTTTTTCTTTTCTCATAACTTTTTTTTTTTGTAGACATTGCGGGACAAATCATAAAGAACTTACCTGATGACATCTTCTTAGATGAAGATTCATCTTTTAAAGTGAATTGACGCTTCTCCTTGGAAGCACCCTAATAAACAGTAACAATAGATAATAGATTGGAAAATATATATTATCTGTTAAATTTAATTTAATTTTAATACTTTTGAACTCATCTACAACAATTTTCTTTTACTAAAAGTGTATCTATTTTTTTTTTAACCAAACAATAAATTAAAAGGAATTTCCTCGGTTAGTTCCCCAAGCTAGAGGGAAGGGGTTTACAAATGAAACTTCAGACATAAGAGAATGCGAAGCACGGGCAAGACAATCCGCCTTCGAATTTGTCGCATGCGGGATCTAAGAGATGGAGAATAGTGGAAAAAACTCCAGCGAATTAAACTCATCGAACAAGTTGGAGAAGGATGACCAATATTCAGGGGAATGCACCATAGTGAGTAACTAAGCACGTATCTGCTCTGTGGCCCACAACAACTCTTCTAACTCTGAATGTAGGGGGAGGGGCTCCGTCTTAGACACTTGGCCCAAAACAACAAGGTTTGCTCCTCACCAATGCAACACCACCAGCCCAATCACGAATGCTCATTGGTTGCTTTCCAAGAACCAACAATTTGATAACAAGGTGAAGAAACCTGGATATCCGAGGACGGAGATGGAGCCGACATAACCGCCGTAAAAGATAGCGCCTCTTTCCAAGCTAACTTATCGCCCAAAGCCTGAGCAATTATATCATTCGTCTCGATCTCTAAACCTTAATTTTTTTTTTTTATTTATGGCCTTCCAGATTACCCATAAAATTCATGTTAATTGAAGAAGTTGATCAGGATCATTGTTGAAAGACATCCCTCCAGAAAACAAAATTCAAATTTGAGTACACCGACTCATATGGAAAACCTTCTGATGAGACCGGAGGTAGAGATAAATCCTAAACTTCCCACAAGTGATGGCATTCAAAAAAAATGTGATTAATAGTCTCAACCACAGAGTCGCACCTTTTACACCAGATATTTACATTGGACACCTCGGTGTATCTATTTACTTTTATAGATAGTTTTTATTTACTAAAAATACTTACTTTATATTCTTTGTTAAATTTGCAAGTTCTTGTGAAAATCAAAATTAAATATTCTTTGTTAAATTTTATATTATTTTAAAAACTTTAAACCCGTCCATCGGGCGGGTCCTAATCTAGTAAACTATAAGTATAAAACATAAGAAGAAAAAACCTATGTTCGGTCTTATAACATAACACAGGTACATACAAAACAATAATTTAATAATTGGAATTTAAAAAAACAAGCAGACTAAAGGAAATGTTTTTTAAAAAAAAAATTAAATTTGTTCCGCGATGTACCGCGGATTTAAACCTAGTAGGTATGATTTTATTAATCATATTTTTCAACTAAAAAACAAAGAAAAAGTCTTCTAGAATCATTTAAACTACCATTTTAAAACAAGTAGTGATATAATGAATAACAACAGATTTCAAGTAAGTTTTATTAATTACTAATTGAATAATAAGAGATTGTATATTATTTTAAGTGATTTTACACAAATTTCAAATTAAATAACATAAGATTTAAAAAGATTTTTATAAATTCTAATTGAATAACAAGAGATTTCAAAAATACTATAAAATCTTTTAAACACAAGTTCAATACCCCTCTTAGGCTAGTTAAAAGAGTCTATTATTTTTAGGATTTTGTAAAGAAACAAAATTTCGTACATACTTCAATAATTTGGTTAGGGAATTTTTGAAGAAGACGATTGAAGTTGTGTATTCGGCTATTTTTTTTTTTTTCGTCGAAAGGGAATAATTATATTTATGAATTATAATAATCAAGATACAATTGTTGGACTACTACGAAGAATGTTAAAGCGAGTAGTCGTCAGCGGAAGAAAGACAAAGTTACGTCCGAATGATCAAGAAATCTACATTCCTCTTGATCTCCAGCTTGATACACTCTTAAGATTGCCTGTGAAGTCTTTACTGAGATTTCGATGCGTCTCCAAGCTTTGGTCCTCTATCATCACCAGCCAAGATTTCCAAAAACGGTATTTGAATATTGCTTCTTCCTCATCTCCTCGTCTTCTCATTGCTTTTGAAGACTTCTACGGAGAAAAACTTATGTTAGTCTCCTCGCCTAACCCAAACACATCTTTGTCTTCCTCTTCTTCTTCATGTTGTGTACCTTACGAAGATTTGAGCCTACTCAACATTAAAGGGAAAACGGTGTGCAATGCGGGTCGGGGTTTGATTTGCGTTGGAGGTTATATAAATGCTGGGATTTGTAATCCCAGCAGGAGACAGCTGCATACATTTCCCGACTTCGAATTCAAAGAGTATCCACAAGTTTTTCCACACCCCAGATACATGTTTGGGTACGATCCTGTTGGAGATCAGTATAAAGTACTTGCCGTTGATGATTGCCTTGGAGATTGGAGCATAAGGTTATTGTGTTGGGAGGAGAAGAAGCTTGGAGAGAGGCTCCGTGTATCACCTGTCCTCATATTATTCGTACCCGCGGGGTGTATATGAACGGAACACTGTACTACGGGGCTTCCGTGAAGGACACTTATTCCCCGGGTAGTAATTCTATAATTGTGAGTTTTGATGTTAGGCTTGAAACGTTCAACATCATCAATGTACCAAGCAGACTTATACCAATGGGTTATGAGAATATGTGGCTTGCTGATAAGTGGGCTATTACAGTTACAGATAAAACTCTGATCAACTACAGAGGTAAAATTGGTGTGGTTGAGAAACCTCGTAAGGGTAGTTTTCGAATGTGGGTTGTGGAAGATGCTGAGAAAGAGGAATGGTCCATGAACACTTTTCATTTGCCCCAGTCAGCTGCTGGTGTTGACTTCAACGTCATGGATACCTTTTATAACGGCGAAATTTGTCTAGTTCGAAAAGAATTGTCGGATCCGTTTCGTCTTTTCTTTTACAATCTGGATAGGAAAAGCATGAGAAGTGTCACAATTGAAGGACTGTTTCCGATTACTACGAGAGTTTAATGTTCTTAGAAAATGTTCTGAAGTTAATTTAAGGTTTTTCTTTATATATGCTTATTTAATTATAGAACTTTAAAAACTTATGTTTTGAGAAGCACCATTATTTAAAGATTCCAGCTTTAAAATCATGCTCGACCTGATCTTTTTGACTCTCCAAAAACTGACAGAAGTAAAATTTAACGAAGCTTCAAAATGTGATGGATGATCATGATGAGATTAATCGTTGCAACGGCTTCTTCTGTTTTTCTTAACAATGTTATAGAAGAGAGGTCTCACTGATATTGCAGATAAATAACATAACTATATTTCCTATGTACCTTAAAAGAAGAGAATTTTTAGCTGAAAGAAGAACAGATAGTGTAGATTTGTGAGTAAAAGCCACTTCTTGATGAAGAGGTATTTTAGATTCAGACATGAATGTACAATAGAAAATAAAAGAGTTTGGGAACCAAAAGCCAAATGCAGATAAAAAGAAAAGCAAGTAGAAATGGACTTCCCCCGGAAATGGTTACTATATTTAATTACTACTTTACTCTAAAACATTATTTACATTCAGATAAAGTTTTACCAGAACCGGTTCTTCTTCTTCTTAAATTCACTTGACATGGCAATCGTAAGGAGAAGATGCAAACACTTGATCTGGAACCACTAGAGGTAGCTTTTCTACGTACATAAACAGCCTTTTCTTATTCTCCCGCGCAATTGTATACATATTGACTGTATCTGATTTCTCCATCAACATCCACAAGTCCCCTGAGTTTACTCTCTTAAGACTGTCCCGGCAAAAAGGGCATGACTCTGACCTCCCATGCCTGCAAGATCACCATCAGTTATGATTGAATCATCCGTTATGCGCAGAAGGAGATAGATACCCTTTTAAAGAATTGATGACTTACCAATCGCGGTAACACTTGATGCATAAAGAATGTGTGCAATTGGGGAGAACAACCATGTTGTTCATCTCCATGCAAATCCCACATTCTTCTTCTCTCTCGATGTCAATCTCCGAGAGCTTGACCTTTTCAGTCTCATCTTTGTTTCTGTACCGTATCTTGCAGACCTCTTTCTGTTTGCGATCATCAAGGTCTGTGATACCCCTTTCTAGTTGTAATAGCGATGGAAATATCACAGCTGTTACACAATACGGACAAAACCCCATAAGCATTACGAATAACTATCAACTTGTGTTACCAAACAACTTGAATCTGTGCATTACCGTAGAAATCTTTAATACTTGTTTTCCTCTCGTAAACCGACATTGTGGTTTTCCCATCCGCATAGGTCTGATTCAGTTCAATGAATTAATCAAACAATCTCAAGAAAAGGTTTTGAAAAATGTAGTAGAAGAGAAGGAAGTGAAGAATATACCATGTAAATGAGAACTCTGAGCAAACCGAGGGCACCAGCAAGGTGGCAATCAGTCCACTGGACAAGGAAAAGTAAAAACTGAGCAGCCGGGTTGTAAGACAGTCTCATTTGAACACGCGCACCATCCTTCTCCCGAGGATAATCTAAAGCTCTGTTATTCATTGAGCGAAAACAAAACGACATTGTTCATAAGCACCAAAACTACATAATTTGATTAAAAAGCACAAACATAACAAGATTCTGTATTCAATAAATTGATACTGATAGGATCGTAGACATTAACAACAAAAGCAATTGATCAATGCACGCAACCAAACATGGAACTCGTCTAATCCAGCTAGATCAGCCTCGGATACAATATAAACCACTTGATCATAGTACACATTCAAGGGTCAAAGTATTGATAGAGTCAAGCATACTCAGATGTAATAAGTTGCCTTAACATAACCAGCAGAACAAATTAGATTACCAAAGTCACCAAAACATTCACCTTTCAGACATAGCGGTTCCTAACTCAGCTAGATTACCATCAGAAACCAAATTAAATAAAGGTTTTAGCTTTAAATCACTTGATCATTGCAAACAAACACAAATTCCACTGAGACAAAAAAAAAGAAAAAAAAAACATCATCATCCAAAGACTTGGTTCAGCTTCAAGAGTCAACACTCCTCGAAACTGTTTTTAGGATAAGACTCCCTAATAATGACTCCATCACTCTAAGTCGTTGGATCACTTAATTTACATGAACTCTGTTCATTAGGACCAGATAAAACCCTAAATACAGTACCCAAAAAAAACAATCCGTTCAATTTCTAAACTCTTCTGTACCACAAGAAAAAAATTTTCAGAAAACACACTTTGTTGTAGTCCTAGAGAAGAAAATCAAAGACACAGAACCTAAAAGCTCAGCTAGATAAAACCTTTACAGACTCTTAACTGGAAAAACAAAAAGGAGAAATTTTTATTCCACAGAAGAAAAAAAAAATCGAAACTTTGAATTAAAAAACAGAGAAAAATCCAAAATTGCAAAAGGGGTTGTTTAGAATTGAGAGGCTTACACAGTGTTAGCGTGTTGGATATCAGCTTCAAGAGCTTTCAGAGAATCCTTGAACGAAACTTTTGCCATTAAAACCCAATTCTCATCAAACACACGAAACAGAGCAATCAAAACTAAATAAAAAGTATCAAAAGCGAGAAGAAGAAGATGATAGAAGAAGATAGATGAAGCAAAGGAAATCAAAGTTTGATGCTTTTTCCTTTTTTAGTTTTTAGCAATTAGAAAAGATATTTCACCCAAGTTCGATGATCAAAAAGAGATGAGAGAGAAGAATGGTATTATCGTAAATTTGTGATATAGACAATGGTGTTTTGGTAAATTGGTACATAGAGATAAACCTCAGTTACGATTCTCGAAGTAGCTTTATCGAAAAAAGACGCTGAAGTGGGTTTCGAGATTGACTATTTTGCCCTTTGTTCGGCTAATGTTAATAAGAGAGAGAGACAAAAAAAAAATATCATGGTGGGGAGTAATCTTGTGTTTAAGGCGTAGGTGTAGGTTTTGTGGTATGCAATTGTATTTTGATACGTGGAAGATAAGGTTCTAAAGTATCTGCTTTATTATTAAGGATTACAAATCATTTGTCATATTCTTTAATTAATCAAAAGTCAATCAACCACTTGTTGTAGTTTATGGTATTAAACATTGAATACATTACTATAAAACAGATTTTTGGGTAAAGGACAATGATTTGTATTGGTACATAAAAACAATAAAGGAAAACTATTTATTTTATTAGCGATTTCATTAAGATATTGGAGTTTATAATTCAACTAAACTATCCATTTTAAAGATTTTGTAGTGTTTTCATCAAGATACTGGAGTTTATAACTGTTGTTATCAACATCCTACAAGATTAGCTCAAAAGAACCAACAAAAACGAAACATTGTTTTCTATAACTTGTTTTTTGAGTTTTCAAAATTGAAGAATATTTGAGAAAATATTAGACACATCTAATATCTTTTAGTTAAGAAAATCATTGAATATTGATTAAAACATATAAAATTGTTTGTACAAATAATGTATGGTTTAAATAATAATAATTATGATATAAAGTATGATTAAATAATAGTAATTCCATAACAATGAGAAATTAACACATATTTAATTAGGGATAAGTTATTTGCTATGCAAACAAATATTGTAGGAAGATCGTAAGAAAAGTGAAAATGAGAAAACTAAAGAAAAAAATTGTTTTGATTTTCCATTTTATATTTGATGATATTAAAGTTTCATACACACACATATCTATTGTTTGGCCGGATTTGCATATGTAAAACGGTTGAATTTGTCATTGAATTAGAGTTCTTTCATGATCTTAGAATTTTTTTGGGACGTTTCTATTCATTTTATTCCTTTTATCAATAGTGTTTTGTGCCCATGACCTTGCAAAAGGTACTTCGAGTATGAGATAGTATTTTCTCACATATAAGCTTTTTGGTTTTAGGGGGTGTGGGGGGGGGGGGGCTGCCTCATGAAGCTAACTCTTTCAAACAACCTTAATAATATGGTGTTTTGATGTTAAAAGACGGTTGAATTTGTTATTTGACACATAACTTTCTTTGTTTGAAAATAACCACCAAACACATAGGTAGCAAATGGTTGCTTAAAATTAAAAAATTTGAAAATATTAAGTAGAACAAAATTAGGTTGAATATAGAAAGAAACATATATTGGAATCAATGATCTATGTTAATAGCTTATAGTCCATGATCTTCCTTGAATTTGGCCATTGCGTCAGCACCCTAACTCCACATATCATTCCTGAAAGCGCCTTTGACGGTGGCAATAAAACACAGGCAAATGACAAATGCGTCACCGAAATTAAAGGCGTCATACTCACCAAAGCTTCTCAAGCATCTTGGTTCACCCCGAGATGATGCCAGTCAGTCACCATCATGAAAATTCTTCTGTAAAACTTCTCAGACACTAATTTCAGCTTCAGCGTTCTTTCGATCTCTCTTAGTTGCTCCCACATGTACCATTGTTCCAGAAATTAGTGTCTGAGGAGTACCCTGGCTGTCTACATGAAACCTATCGGGATGAAGAGGTTTATTGGCATAAAAAACAGAAATAAATGAATGCGGGTGGGAGATAAAAAACTCTAAGTACTTTCATACTCAAACCAAGCAGAGACGGGTGCGTAATAGGGTTATTGGTCTTTTAGATGAGAATGATATTTGGTCTATGGAGGATGCTGATATCTGCAATACAACAGTACGATATTTTGAGGATCTGTATACTTCGGTTCATTCGGTTAACTTTGAGGATGTCCTACGGAAGGTCAAAACGGTAATTACGAACGAGGTAAATATGCGGTTAATGGTCCCAACTATGGAGGCAGATGTTAAAATGGCTTTATTTATGATGCACCCGGATAAAGATCCCGACATGGATGGGATGACAGTTTTGTTTTTCCAGAAACATGGTGAATTGTTAAGGCAAACCTTGTGGCTTTGGTCAATCGGTTTTTTCGAAGAGGGTGTTTTGGTCAACCAAACAGATTGATAGTTTCGGAGAGGGGGTTACGACAGGAGATCTTTTAACTCCTTATTTGTTTATTTTCTGTATGAAAGTGTTAATTGCAAATATCCAGAAAGCGGAGATGGAAAAGCAGATTATAGGGATTAAGGTGGCAAATAAATGTCCCTCGATTACGCATTTGTTGTTTGCGGATGATAGTCTTTTCTTTTATAAAGTAGATAAGGATCAATGTGGGGTTATTTTCGATATTTTAAAGAAGTATAAGGCTGTCTCGGGAAAACAAAATAACTCAGTTAGGCCATAAGGTTGATGAGGTGGCAAAGACGAAGATGCAAGGGGTTCTTGGGATTACAAATTTGGGTGGTTGGGTTCATATCTAGGTTAACCTGAGAGCTTGGGAGGGTCTACAATGAAGATTTTCTCCTTTGTTCAGGATAGACTGCAAGGCGGACGAATGGTTGGATGGCAAAACTGCTCTCAAAAGGGGGAAAGTAGGTGATGATTAAGTCTGTTGTAGCAGTTGTACCGACTTTTGATGTCTTGATTTCGGTTACGAAAAACAGTCACATCCAAACTTACTAAAGCGGTGGCGAATTTATGGCGGAGTACCAATGGTCTATCGAGGGGTATGCATTGGCTAGCTTAGTAAAAAGGGATATGCATTCGGCTTTGTTGGCTAAACAGTTATGACGACTGATTGAGGCTCCAGACTCACTCTTTGCCAGAGTTTTTAAAAGTAGGTATTATCGGAATTCTAATCCTATGAACCCGATTCGGTCATACTCTCCATCATATGGGTGGAAGAGTATTGTTTCCGCTAGATCTCTTGTTAATAAAGGACTTTTTAAATGGGTTGGCTCTGGGAAAACCATTTCTATATAGAATGATCCCTGGGTACCGGCTCAATTCCCAAGACCAGCTTTAAATAAGGGTCCGTTTAAGGATCTTATTCTTCAATATCTCATTTAATTGATCGACGTACGAACTCATGATTTATGGATATGCTCTCAGAGTATTTCAACCGGTGGATGTTGCACTGATAGAGGCTTTACCTATAGGAAGTTGACAGATGGCAGATTCCTTTGGTTGGCATTTTACGAAATGAGGGAAGTATTCGGTTAAGTCAGGTATCATACGGAACGCATGACATCACCTAGGACTTTTCAGGTTCTTGGCTGTGGTCCGGAGATTACACCTCTCCTAGCCAGTGTTTGGCAAGTTCGTTGTCCACCAAAAATACAACATTTTATGAGACAGGTATTATCAGCGTGTATTCCGGTCTCGACAAATTTACTTCTGTAAATGACAGGTTCGTTTTGTTTTACAACATTTTATGAGACAGGTTCGTTGTCCACCAAAAATACAACATTTTATAAGACATCCATTTATTTCTGTTTTTTCTATGTCAATAAACCTCTTTATCCCGATAGGTTTTGTCTTTTTTCCCATAGTTGTTGTCGGTTGCCACAATGGTTCTTTGAAGATTTGTGGGTCTGTCACTCTTGACGTCATTGGTTTTCTCACGGATGTTTTCCACAAAAGGAAGTGTTGCATCAATTTGTTGAGTAAAACCTCGGTCTAGTACAAGAGATATTTGATTGTATCTTATCCCAAAAGGATTTCGTGTAAACCAATGTTGGGATTCTTTTTGAGCTTTTCTCCAAAAAAGAATCTCATCTCCCAACCTCATCACCAATCACGCCAGATCAGACCTTCCTCCATCTTTGGTTTGCCAATTTCCAAGCTTTCTAACTTATGGATAACTCTATGCTACCTTACTCTTCTTATCTGGTATGGAAAGTTCGACATGTAATGATTCCTGTACTCATCCTATGTAACGGTCTCTCTTGAAAAGGTTATAAAACGGTATTTATTTAAAAAAGAAAAGTTAGGATTTTTACACAAAATGCACTTATTAGGCCAAATCTTTCGTTTTTGCCATTTATCTCAATAATTTTCATTTTTGCTATTTTAAATATACAATATTTCAGAATTTTTGTTTATGAAACATATACTTCATACGATAACTATACCCAAAAAAAAAACTGAAATCTAATAAATCCAAACACAATGTGTAAAAATTTATGATTTTATAAATAAAAATTTGCATCTTTTAATATTTTTAAACAAACACAAAACTTATAAACTTCCCTCAAATAAGTTTCTATCTAGTAATTAACTCAATCAATGTTTCATAATGATCGCAATAATCTTCAAAAAATGCAAAAATTTCAAAAACAAATTACTAAACACGTATTATTTGGAAGCCCCTTTGGCCCAGTGGTTGGCCTAGGGTTAATTAATGTTTTTACACCAGGAGGTGAGGTCAGGGGTTCGAGCCCCGGATAATGCGATTTATTAATTGTGCATATTAATAGAGGCAAATTTACAGACAATCTCCAGTGATGCGCAATTATCGTCGTTCGCAGTGATTCTACATAAACATGAAAGTGAGCATAGAGAAGGAAGGTGACCATCAAGAGCATGGAGCAGGAGAGCAAAAGTGTTTGTAGTGAATCTAATAAGATTGCAAAGAATTGGCCATGGTAGAATCATATGTAATTGTTTTCATAGTTTGCAATCAATAATAAATCCAGACCATAAAAAACACGTATTATTTTAAAATTTTATATATCTTAAAAATATTGATTTAAAAATTCCACTGAGACAAAAATAAATCATCATCAACCAAAGACTTGGTTCAGCTTCAAGAGTCAACACTCCTCGAAAATGACCTCATCACTCAAAGTCGTTGGATCACTTAATTTACATGAACTCTGTTCATGACCAGATTAAACACAAGATTCAGTACCCAAAGAAACAATTTGTACCATTTCTAAACACTGCTGTACCACAAGAATAAATTCAGAAAACACACTTTGTTGGGGTTTTACACAGTGTTAGCATGTTGGATATCAGCTTCAAGAGCTTTCAGAGAATCCTTGAATGAAACTTTTGCCATTAAAACCCAATTCTCATCAAACAAACAAACAGAGCAATCAAAAATAAAAATATCCAAAAGCGAGAAAGATATAAGAAGAATAAGAAGAAGAAGCAAAGGAAAAGATATTTCACCTAAATTCGATGATCAAAAGAGATAAGATGAGAGACAAGAATGGTATCTTCGTAAAATTTGTGGTATAGACATGGTATTTTGGTAAATTAGAACATAGATATAAACCTCAACTGTAGGTTCTAAACTTTTTTGTTAAAAACAATAGAGATAATGCAAAAAAAAAAAAAAAAAAAGTTTAGATACATGAGATTCTAAAAAGTTTTCTTTTGCTCTAATGGTAGAACCATTTGGTTCTAAAAATTTGAATTTTTGAAAACTCAAAACTTGTAACACAATCATGTAAATAACACATACAAAGTTGTGAGATGAGAGATCTCGATTATTACCATTGATTCTTCATTATCATCACCAAATTGTAGTCTAAAACACAGAGCCTTTGTGTTGTGGACTCTACATTAATGGCTCACCATACGAGAACCAACCTGTAACAAAATTCCACACACATCATCAGAGCCACAAGAGGAGAACACAAACAAAAACATAACCGATTGAGACATTAATAGAACAGAACCGTACAAGCATTTGCCAACATGTCAGTTCAAAGATTCAAGCATTCACAGAACATTAAAGGACCGATTCAAGTTTAAAACCAACATTCACCCTATATAAATCATAACCACATTACACACAAACACAATGCAAGAAATTGAAACACAAACACATAAAAACTGAAACACAAACACAGACAAACTTAAACAAGAAACTGAAACATAAACACAATTCAAGCATTTGACAACATGTCAGTGATTAACTTGTTCTTCAAAGCCAATTCTATATCACTAAGTGGCTCTGTTTTTGCAAGGAGACTCTCCAACATGTTGTGCTTATCACGCTTCTCCTTCAATGCATACTCCTCCTTCCTCAATTCATAGTCTTTTTGCTTTATCTCCCACACCTCATGCAACACTATCAAATCCTTGTTCTCTCCTTCCACGACTTTGCTAATCTTTTTACCTTTCGCCTTTGACGCCTCAACACCAGGAGGACGAGCCATTGCTTCATCTCCATGGCTAACCGTATTGGTGCTTGTTGACTGTGATGAAGCTTGAGACTCATCTTCAACCTTTCTTCTTTTTGACGAGCCATCTGTCGTAAAAGATGCACACCATTTCTGATCATGGCGTAGCTTTCTCCAACAATGCTCAAAGTGTGAACTTGACCTAGTGATCATTATGGTAGATTTGGTTAGCAAGCTTCATGACATCATTTTCATTATGGCCACTTGACTTTTGCTTTGTTGCAGCCTCTAAGCAGCCAACACAGTAAGCTGCAGTCCATTTCCAAAAGTCCCACCCTTTTGAGCATTTGCAACCACCGGGTCCTTGCTTGTGTTCAACTAGGCACTTATGAGCACGACATCTTCTATGGGTGCCCAATTCCGTCTTCCTTTTCTCTCTTCAGGTGTGTTTACATCTTGGGTTGGAGCATCAGTCCAATGGGAAGTAAAGACAGGGACTTCTGGCGATGGAGGAGCTACACTAGGCGACACAGTTTCATACTGGTGGCTAGTTAAAAGGTCTAAAACCCCTGAAGGTAAACTAAATGGATTATTAGAAGGATCCATTACTAGATACTGGTGGTTGTTAAGAGAAGAAAGAAAGAGCAAATGAGAAGGACATAACGAAGGAGAAGGAAAGAAGGTTTTTGGTGGTTGTTAAAGAAGAAAGAAAGAGCAAAAGAGAAGGACAGAGTGAAGGAGAAGGAAAGAAGGTGTCTTTCATATATAACAATAGGTTATTGTGTTTAAAAAGCTGTAATTAATGTTTTTAGCAATCAAAGAGAAATAATCATTTATCTAATCTACAACTACCAAGCAATCAATCATTTATCACAGAAAAAACTTTGAGCATAAACAAGCATAAATAAACAATGAGCCTCTTCAAACAAGCACAAACAAACATTTATCCGATTCAAGAAACAAATAAAGTTTAAAACTGATTCAAGTTCAAAAGAACCGATTCAGTTTTAATAGAACAGAAGAGAATGATGAAAGAAAGATATATGATTATATAATAGGAGGTTTGTTTTTTAAGTGTTGGTTAGTGATTTTAGCAATCAATGACATACTAACGGCTTAACCTAATCGCCAAACTACGAAACATTTATCATAAAAGACATTCGGCATACGATAATCCAAGAAGGGAAAAATAGTCTAGGGTTTTGGCGAGAGACAAAAAGGCAATATTAGATTTTGGCTTTCTCCGCAAGTATCATGCCGCCGCCGGCTTCTCCGACGCTAGGAGGGGTGGTCCAGGCGTTGGAAGAGCGGATCTCCTCTCCGATGGGTGAGGTCTCTCAAGAGGTTGATCTTTCGGCATCGTTGCATGCCCCTGTGGGGGGATCTACGGAGGTGAATCCGGGACAGGGGGTGTATTCGAAATCCAAGCGCTCTTACGCAAACATAGACCGTAAACATGTTTTCACTAAGCAACCTTTCGATGTAGTGGAAGTGGATGGTAAACAGCGTGTGATAGTTCCAAAGGAGGTTCTGCAGGGGGCTAAGCCTTTATGGGAGGACTTTCTGCTTGGTAAGTTTTTAAGTACGAAGGCTCCTCATGTTGGCAAGATACATATGATAGTTAACAAAACTTGGCGATTAGGCGATACTTCTACCTTGATCGATGTTTTTGAAGTCAATGATACAACTGTGAAGTTTTAGATTCGAAATGAGTCCATGCGGCGTAGGGTTTTGAATCGAGGCATGTGGAATATTATGGACATTCCAATGGTTATTACGAAATGGTCTCCGTTTGAGGAGGAAACTTAGCCTGCCTTAAAGTCGATACTAGTGCGGGTTACGCTAACTGATGTTCCATCCACTATGTTTACACATAAAGGTCTGCAGTTCCTGGCTAGTGCTGTTGGTAAACCAATACGTTTACATCCGAAAACGGATGCTTGCTCAAGTTTTGATGTTGCTCAGATTCTGGTTGAAGCCGACTTAACCAAACCGCTACCAAGAGATTTTGTTTTTGTGGGGGAAGAGGAGGGTGAACTTGATGTTGTCATTAAGTATACTTATCCTTGGTTGCCGCCCAAATGTGGTGTTTGTGGTAAATGGGGCCATCTCAAGGAGACTTGTTTAGCTCTACCTAATGTTTCACCAACGAAAACCAATTCTCCTCCTGCCCCTGTTACATATTACAGAACCGGAGAGGGTCTCATCATCCCCTGCTCTTGTGGTAACGGGGGAGGGGGAATCAGTTCCTTATGATGCTCTTATAACCCATTCCCCTGTTAGGGAGACAATTGTTGTAGATGCGGAGGAGTGGACCACCCCTAATTCGGTCCGTCGCCTAGGGAAACAGAGGTCAACCGAGCTGCAATCTACCAGTCTCTCTCTCCTCTCTAACGCTTTCTCTACTCTTAGTGATACGGGAGATGCGGAGGAGGATACCTCTAGTAGCGTCCATGAGTTGAGTCCCAAGGATGTTGTGGCGGAGGAGACACAACAACGCGAGACTCAGTTGGGGGTTTCTCTTATACCACAACTACGTCCCGTTCTTCCTCGTGGTTCAAAGACTGCTCACAAAGTTATTTCAAATCCTTCTACTCAACCTCCTAATTTAAACCTTAGGGATCAGAGTAAGAGGACCTCTTCCAAGCGTCATAAATGTCTGGCTTCTTTTGGAATGTCCAAGGTTTAAATCGAACCTCAAAACATTCCGTCATAAAGAAGTGGGTTGGTGATCCTAAATTGCGGTTTGGGTGTCTGTTAGAAACGAGAGTTAAGGAACGTAAGGCACAGTGGTTGGGTGCCAAGTTTTTTAGAGACTGGTCGGTTTTGTCGAACTATGAGCATCATGCTAGAGGACGTATCTGGGTGGTATCTGGGTGGTTTGGCGGAATAACGTGAGACTCACTCCGGTATATAAAACAGGGCAACTTATCACATGTTCAGGAGACTGAGTTTTTATGTTCTTTCATTTACGATTCAAATCTGGTCGATGAGAGGAAATCTTTATGGGAGGATCTACGTAACCATATGGACTCTCCTCTCATGAGGGACAAGCCTTGGATCATTTTTGGCGATTTTAATGAAACTTTATCTATCGATGAGCACTCTCGTGGTGCAAATGGTCCTGGTATCACTGAGGGAATGGAAGATTTTCAATCGGTAGTGAACTACTACTCCTTCTCTGATTTGGAGTCTCAAGGTCCCTTGTTTACTTGGTGTAACAAAAGGGAAAATGATTTAATCTAAAAAAAGTGGGACAGTGTGTTGGTCAATGAAGCTTGGCTCGCTGTTTATCCGCAGTCCTTTAATGTGTTTGAAGCAGGAGGGTGTTCAGATCATGCTCGTTGTCGGATCAATCTTGTGAGCCAAGGGGAGTACAGGCAGCGGCGTAAACCATTTAAATTTGTTAATGCCATGGTGGACATGCCGGAGTTTAAGCCGTTGGTGGCAGAATTTTGGCATGCTTCTGAAGCTATTCCCTTATCCACATCATCTCTCTTTCGGTTTACAAAGAAGTTAAAGGCACTCAAGCCTAAGCTTCGGTCTTTGGCGAGAAGTAAGGTCGATCATTTGACTGCTAAAATGAAGGAAGCCTATGCTACCCTTTGTGAAAAGCAGGAGTTTAATCTCTTACACCCCTCTGCTGTTGCTATGGAGGCAGAAAAACAGGCCTATAATTGTACAATAAGCTAAACCAATTGGAGCTTATCATGAACTAACATCGTTTCATGCATGGAGTGCATCCATCTCTTCCTTGAACTTGGCCATCGCGTCCCTAGGAAGTGTTATCAGCATTCGAACACCACCGTTCTTCCCTGGAACCGCTTTAGATACCGGCAACAAAATACTTAGAAAGGGTAGTGTAATCGGTACCAGAGGTATAATGTTCACTAAACCTCCCCAAACGTCTTGATGCATCCCGGGATGACGCCAATCAGTCATCATCATTGTTTCTCCTCCGCAAATCTCCTTGGATGCCAACCTCATCTCCATCGTATTCTCCATCTCTCTAAGTTGTTCCCACAAGTAACAATTCTCGACCGCTTCTCTCTTCGCATCTTTTATGAGCTTCACAAGGCGAGACATCGGCGTTTTGCTCAGCTCTTTCGCTGTCAATGCCACGAAGGCAATGACGAAAGCATTTCCGTAGTAGCCTTTAGGTAATGGAGGATCCATAGTGTTGCGGATACCGACAGATATCATCAAAACCGTAGTCTTGTCGGGATCTAGCTTCATGGCTCGACATCTTGCTCTCCAAACGTAAGCTGCAAGAACCTCCACTGTCGTGATCACCATGTTCTTCTTAATCTTCTTATTGGTAAGGTCGTTCTCATCTTCCATGATTATGTTCTTGAATTTAGTGATGTCTTCGGATGTAATGTTCAGAGTTTCACGGACCATGTCTTCGGTTGGTGTATCGGGTGAAGAGCAAGCTTTCTCCAAATAAACGAGTTTTGGATTTTTGTCGTCGCTCCCGATATTGCCTAAATTCACCCCTGTTAAAATTTTCACATTGATATGTACAATAGATTAATGATCTAATTAATCAAAATTTTGGACCAGACTAAAATCAAATAGAGATATATAAGAAAACGATCCAAAACATAGAACGAAAAAATATCTAGCAATGTTTGTAACAGATTTATTGATTTTTCATATTTTGTAATAGTTTTTCTTGAAATTTTTAATATATATATGTGAAATATATTGACTCAGTAATATAACTATAAAATTTCTAGAAACGCTATAAGTATATATAGACTAACATTTTTAAGCTAAGTACACTCAGAGAAAAACATTTATTTAGTCAGATATTACATAAAATGTCCTTGATTTAAAAAATAATTTAGGAAGCTCGTTAAGTGTAAACATGGAATATGGAAATACTTATATATATATATATATATATATATATATATATATATATATATACCCAAACAACCTTTGCAATTAATAACGGGCATATATTACTCAAACAGCGAAGAAACATTATATACAATTAAGATCAAAATGAATCTAAATCTGAATGAGCAGGAAAATTAATTTAACATGCATTTAAATTTAAAAATTTATACATAGTTTAATTTAGATTTTTAGTCGACCGTTTAATTATATTAGATAAAATAGATTTAAAATTCTGAACATTTACACTATAAAATTAATATCAGGAGACATATGACTTTTGAATATTATTAAATTGGTATTACACGACGTATAAATCATCATCATCGGATATATTAAATTAAGATGATTAAATTTTAACTATACAGAATTTTTTTTATTATAATATAATAATAATAATAATTGTATTGTCATCGGATATATAAAATCCTACTACATATTTACCGCCCACTTTAATTTGTTACCAAATGGAAAAGATCTATGAAGCTTAACGTCTGAAAGCATAAAGCGAGATGGTTGTGTTAATTTCTTACATACCACTAATTTGGCTAGACGTGAGCCTGTCTCTGTCCCACACGGGGATGACCGTGGGTTGGGTTTTCCCGGAGGCCAGCTCAAGTATGGCTTGAGAAAACTGAGTCATTCCAACACCATCACAAACGGTGTGAGAATAAGTCATTCCAATAGTCATTCCTCCACATGCGAACTTAGTGACCTGTAGAGCCAGAGGATTGTACCCAGAATTACAACCCTTCAAAGTATCGTGTGAAGGTACAAGTTGGTGGTAGGCTCCGTCCAAGTTATTAGCACTCTCCAAGTAACTGAGAGAAGAGAGAGTGCACAAGGCTGTTGCCTTTATAAAGGGGACTCCATCGCCCGCTTTACAGTTTAATTGGAATCTCTGGTCGTTGGACCGCCGGTGAAGTTTGCCTGCGAGAGGGTAGTAATAGACAAGGGCATTAGAGAGGGCGAGTTGAAGTAAATAAGCCGGATGGTGGTCGGCGTGATCTTGGACGTAGGAGTTTGGAGCGAAGACGCATATGATTTCGAGGATGAGTTCGTTGTTAGGATCATTGTCAATGGTAGAGAGAGACAAATTGACATCAGGTGTTGGCTTTGAGGGTTTCACAAGAACCACTTCTAATCTCTCAACGACAAAGGGACATGAATTGTCTCTGCTTGTCATGTTTGTGTCTGTGTGTGTATAATTGAGTAGTGCTCTTATCTTAGCTATTTTTTATATAAGCATGTTTTGTGAATTTAAAACTAATTCAAACATTTAACGAAAGTTGTTAACATTTAATATCAATATTGCTAGCTAATATTAGTAAGCCACTCGATGTGTATATAAGTATAATGCTCTACCACTAACCCATTTTCTCTATCCAAGCACGACCTATTCAGTATTTGCTCGGTTCCTATTTTTCATTTTCCTCGACTCTTTCTAACTTTGCGATGATGGTTTTTATGCAAATATTTTACAAAAAATATATATACGTACGCATGAGTCTAATAAGTAGTAGAGATCCTCCACATTGATGATGGTCAGATGACAAATGGGAGATAGAAACTACAAATCATGTGACTTATTGTATATATGGCTTTAATGGGTTAACCTCTTATTTTCAAAGTATAAAAAATATGTGTTCATTAACGGAGTTAAGAATTTTGTATCAAACAAACTTTAGTTAAAAATTGAGTTAAAAAAAAAACTGTGTTCATTCAGTTGATTTAAAAATTTGTGTTCATTTAGATAAGTTTTTTTTTAAAAAGTTTTAATTAGGTTCAAATTGTTTGGATCATACTTAATAGGGGGTATTAAACTCGATATTTTAGAGAATTTGGGTGAACTATAATATTCTAGAATTTTGAGAAATTTGAGTGAAGAAGATTTGATTATTTGCTAGAGTTTTTTTATTTAAAAATAAAATAAAATGTGATTATGTGAGATTTTGTTGTTAAAAAACTTTGGATGATTTTAAAGTATTTTGATATGCTCAAATTTATCCTAGAGCTACTCTCTCAAATTAAAAGATCATTGTAGTAAATTAATTAAGTATCCAACTAAGCTAAATGTTTGTTGAAAAAAAAATTCCAACTAAGTAAACTGTATTAATATAAAAAGAATAAGAAAAGCAATTAAAACAATAGTGTATTCAATAGAAAGAGAAATAGGCTCAGGGAATTTCTTAGATAATTCAGAATTGCAGATTAAATATAATGTCAAGATTAATTAAAAACAAGTTATAGATCTCAAATCATAATGTAAAAGTAACTAGTTCTGCGCGAAAATTATCTAAGTCTAAAATAGGGCTGGGCATTCGGGTAATCCGTACGGGTTCGAGTATTACTCATTCGGGTTCGGGTAAACGGGTGAAACGACCCGACCCGACCCGTTTTTATTTTAAATGATAAATAACAAATATAATATAATAATAATAAACTACATTAATTCAACAACGGAAATAACCAATAATAATCCAATATCCAACATTAATTCCAAATCATAAACTAATGATCCAAACAACATAAACCAGAGAACCAGCAATCCTGAACAACATTCTAGGACTCAACTCTAGCAACCTAACAGAAGCCAGACAACCAAGCGAACCCCTAGAACATCCTCCTCTTCATTGCCTTGATTCTACGATCACACTTTGCCTTTACCTTCACCACAAACACATATTGCAATGCATGAGTATTTAATAAACACTCAGTAAGGCAATCCTCCCATCTACTAGGCTATACACACAAGCAATAGAGTCATCTCTAACCATCAAACAACAGTCAACACACAACAAATAAAAAACCAGGACTCTGCATCGACCGACACTAACATGCATCGACCGACACCACATGGGGATGCATCGCCGACACAGGGTTGCATCGATCGATGCTCGATGCACTTGCATCGACCGACACTCGCTCTGCATCGACCGACGCATGCTCGACATAACACGAAAACCCTAGGGTTTTACGCGCCGTCCTCGCACTTGCATCGACCGATGCAATGCCGAGCATCGTGTTTTCCCCGAAGCTTCTTGCCGGATCTTCGTTCCTACAACCACAAAACTCGATCCCAAGCCACAAGAAAGATTCCTAACGTCCAAAATAACGATCTAACGAGTCTAATAACACATAGCAAGCAAATTAGAGAGTTCTCTAGCTTAGATAAGCCATGGTCCTGGACTTACCTTTGCCAAGACGAATCTGAACCTTAAACCAACAAGAAAACACTTCCAGGAATCTCCTACAACGATCCCAGCTACAGATCTCTACAGGAACAGCTTCCAATCTCCAGAAATCACCAAGAACACTCAAGAACACTTAGAGAAATTTTCTCTTTCTTTTTCTCTCGAAAGCGGCCAAAACCCGACTAATGAGACAAAACTCGTGTTAAGGATTTTTCCTAACCCAAAACGCAGTGTTTAACTTACCTCGTCCGCAGAAAATTGAACCTGTATCGACCGATGCACTATATGCATCGACCGATGCAATCCCCTAAACCGGGATTTGGGTTTGCGGATGTTACAATTCTCCCCCACCAAACTAAATTCGTCCTCGAATCTCGAACAACCATCAGCCAAGGACTCCCGTGCAACCATCTCCACGGCCCGCACTCCTCCGACCGATCTACGAAAGGTCATCTCTAGGCGATAGACTCACGCTCCAGGCATTATTTGCTCTCGACTTTTGGACTTTCCTTTACTCATAGGCCTAAACCTTGAGTTTTTTTTTTTTTGGCTCCTCATCAGACCTAAGTCTGCATGCCATAATGTTGGCTCCTCATCGGGCATAAGTCCGCATGCCATAATATATAAGGAAGTCTAATATTCGTCTCTCGGGTTGCCATCCTACAGCGCGCCCCCGGATCGTCATCCGAAGTCGATATACCAACCATACTCCCAAGCCACAAAGTCTCAAAATATGGCAGTACTAGGAGAACCTAAGTCCCCCAAGAGTCGCGAGCAAACAATTCTGAACACGTCTGAGTCCTATCCCTAACCAGGTTTCCTTCCCGTGGCTGGCGTAAGACATCAATATGTCCTACCAACCACATATCCCCTCACTGGGATACCTCACTGCCACAAGGGCCGCCACAAAGGCCAAACAAATGTCCTAAACAGGACCGCCACCAAGGCCAAACAAATGTCCTAAACAGGACCGCCACCAAGGCCAAACAAATGTCCTAAACAGGACCGTCACAAAGACCATCTGTCCCGAAGGACCGCCTAAACAGGCACTCTGGCTAAACAGCCCGCCACAAAGGCCACACATCTGACTAAACAGCCCGCCACAAAAGCCACACATCTGGCTAAACAGCCCGCCACAAAAGCCACACATCTGGCTAAACAGCCCGACACAAAGGCCACACATCTGGCTAAACAGCCCGCCACAAAGGCCACACAACTGGCTAAATAGCCCGCCACAAAGGTCACACATCTGGCTAAACAGCCCGCCACAAAGGCCACACGTCTGGCTAAACAGCACGCCACAAAGGCTACACAATGTCTCAAAAGACCGCCACTAAGGCCACACAATGACTAAAAAGTCCGCCACCAAGGCCACACAAGCCCCTCCACGGCTTCTTCCACTAAAATGGACAAATTTTAACTCACATAAAACTTTCCACTTTTACCACTTTCCACTTTTGGAAACTTTCCACTTTTGAAAACTTCTAATTCAGGAAACTTTCCTCCAAAAAAACCCCGCCTCACGGAAATTTTGTACCCCGAACACCACCTCATCTTGTTACTTAGTCGCACAACCAACCACCCCAAGCGACCTAATAAACAAGAGAGATGGGCTGGAATACTACATTCCCGCTCCAGCCACAGATTACAGATGGGACCAGGCTAGACAAGCTCAAGTCGCGGCTTGCTTCTCATACCACTTCTTAAACCTTGCCTTCATCCTCGCCTCAGGCTCCCAAGTCTGCTCCTCAACACCATCACAGTCCCAAAGGACTCGAAAAGGAATCTTCTTCTTCCGAAGTTCCTTGATCCTCCTCTCAAGAACCCTCACTAGTCTCGCCTCCAAAGTCATGTTAGGCTGAAGATCCTCAGGAATCTTAGCTAACAGCTGATCATCCTCACGGAGACTATTTCTCAACATAGAAACATGGAAAACCTTATGGAATGCACGCATAACGTCAGGTAACTCCAGTCTTTAAGCCACTGGTCCAACACGCTCAATCACTCTGAACGGACCCATGTACCTCGGGCTCAACTTAGTCTCAGTCAATGACCTGTTCGGACCCCGCAACATGGCCATCTTGAGGTACACTATGTCTCCTACCTGAAACTCAAGATCTCTCCTCCTCCTATCGGCATAACTCCTCTGTCGATCATGAGTCTCCTTCATGTTCAGCTTGAGAACCCGTACCTTCTCTAAGGTCTCCTGAACAAAATTTGCCCCGTAAATGCTCCTCTCCCCCACCTAAGTCCAGCATAACGGTGTACGACACGGCCTCCCATACAAAGCCTCATAAGGAGTCATCTTAATACTCGCCTGATAATTGTTGTTGTAAGCAAACTCTACCAAGCTCAAATGATCTGCCCAATCCAACACACACATCCTCAGCAAATCCTCCAGCGTCTGGATCGTCCTCTCTGACTGTCCATCTGTCTGGGGATAATAAGCTGTACTCATATGCACCTTAGTGCCCATCACTGCCTGAAAAGCTCTCCAGAACACCGAAGTGAACTTAGAATCCCTATCAGACACAATGCTCGCTGGCACCCCATGCAACCTGACTATCTCCTTCACCTACTTCTTATCCAAGACCGTTGCTTCATCAGTCTTCTTAATGGACAGAAAATGTGCTGACTTAGTCAACCGGTCAACAATGACCCAAATAGAATCAAACGTCCTAGACACTGGCAAACCTACCAAGAAGTCCATAGTAATCATATCCCACTTCCACTCTGGAATGGGATGACTCTTCAGTAACCCTCCTGGAACCTGATGCTCAGCCTTCACTAGCTGGCACACATCGCACCTCGCGACCCAACTAGCTACATCCCTCTTCATCTCGACCCAATGATAGTACCTCTTGAGATCACGGTACATCTTAGTCGCTCTTGGATGAATATAAAACTTGCTCCTATGAGCCTCTCTCAGGATCTCCTGCCTCAACTCCTCATCCTTGGGCACACAAACCCGACCGTGCACCAAGATAGTACCATTATCTGAGACCTGATACTCTGAATTCACATCCTTTGAGGCATTCACCAGCCCCAAATCCTTCTCCTGAGCCAACCGCACCCTGCCCAGAAGATCAGCTCTATCAACTGCTTCCAAACCCAACGGTTCCTGAGACACAACACACAAACTCAACGCACCGATCTCTCCTACCACAGACTCCATCTCCTGCTTCTGAGCCGAAGCTACCCTCTTCCGACTTAGAGCATCTGCAACCAAGTTAGCCTTACCAGGATGATAGGCTATCTCCAAATCATAGTCTGCTACAAGCTCCATCCACCGCCTCTGCCTCAAATTCAGCTCAGGCTGAGTGAATATATACTTCAGACTCTTATGATCTGTAAACACTTGTACCTTTGCACCATAAAAATAAGATCTCCAAATCTTCAGGGCAAAAACTACAGCACCCATCTCCAAGTCATGAGTAGGATAGTTATCTTCATGGTTCCACAACTGCCGCATAACATAGGCAATCACCTTCCCATGCTGCATCAACACACACCCCAAACCAACTCTGCATGCATCTGTATAAACCACATAGGGTTCTCCCTGCTCAGGCATAGCCAACACTGAAGCGGTAGTCAACATCTCCTTCAGGCTTGCAAAGCCTTCCTCACACTCCTGTGACCAAACAAAAGGAACATCCTTCCCTGTCAACTTAGTCAACGGACGTGCTCTGCTTGCAAATCCTGCACAAACCTCCTGTAGTAACCTGCCAAACCAAGGAAACTGATGATCTCTGTGGCATTCTGCGGTCTAGGCCAATCTCTGATAGCCTGAATCTTCTTCGGATCTACAGAAACCCCATCTGCAGACACAATATGACCCAGAAAACCCATCTCACGCTGCCAAAAACTGCACTTGCTCAACTTAGCAAACAACTTCTGCTCCCGCAACTTCTCCAGAACTGCCCTCAAATGCACTTCATGCTCTTCAGGACTCTTAGAATAAATCAGGATGTCGTCGATGAAAATGATGACAGACACGTCCAGAAACTCCTGAAACACGCTGTTCATCAATCTCATAAACGCTGCTGGTGCATTTTTCAACCCAAATGGCATCGCCACGAACTCATAAACCCATACCTCGTCCTTCTACTTGACAAACAACACCGACGCTCCCCACAGTGAAGTGATAAGACGTAAGAATCCCCTATTTTCTTCCTCAGCTCTACCACCCGAGTATCAACACCTCTTGTCCATCCAAGAACCTCTAGTAACTTGTCTCTCAAGGAAACTTCAACAAGATAGCTTATTACAAAATTAGCTTCCCGCTTAGCAATTCTCCACAACAAATCATCAATACGAGCGTAATAAAACAAAAAAGTACCATACGTTCGCATATTCCGATTCGCCGTATCAAATACATCAAATGCTTTGTATGCCGCCAACTCAACCCACTGGACTTATTCGCTCCAACAAGCTTACCAAAACCATGACTCTAGCAACCCTGTCCATCTCCAATGAACTTCTTCCAACATCGTCGCAACGATTAGTTTACCCTGCCATGAAGGCTTCTCGTGAACTTATGTATCTCGCAAACATGCCCATTTCCGGCTCATACCTGCTGCAACTCCCCTTTCCGGGACTCCAGCACCACCGGCCACACAATCCTGGCGCAATAGCCACACATTCATGACCGCTCCAGTCATAAAACCCTGGCCCACTGGTCAACACATCCAAAACCCAAGATTAAACCACCATCACTCTCTCAGGGTCTACATTCAGTCGTTATGTTTATACTCACGTCCTAGGCATTGATTGCTCCTAACTTTCCACCCTTAGGTTGCAACCTTCGAGCCATACCGATCTCCTACCTTCTCACTACTTGGACCATAATCCTCAAGATCTCGGTATCAGAGGAACTAATCATCCCCTCAGGAGAACATCATCCCCTCTGCCACTCTCGGAGCCCACAGCCCCTCGAGCTATCGGTATTATGGGAAAATAACCATCCCTTCAGGAGCAACAATCCTTAACGACTACAAACATCTTCTGACCAAAAGTACCTCCTGTGGTCCGAGTACAACATTGCAATGTTACACCTGCCCACTCAACTTCTAACATCCAACTGGATTAACCACCAAACAGCAAAAATATATGCTCCAAAACATATGTCCACCTATCCGCCTCTCTAGGCTTGATACCTCTCACGAAGAATCTCGCACCGGTCATTCACAACTGCTCTGTTCTCCTAACATTAGATGGAAAAATTCTCAACCTCCGCAGCCCTCGGCTGCACCCCGCCACATGCGGTACAACATGAGCCTGCACTGGTACCCCTCACGGTCACCACTCCAACAGCACCTCAATAGATCCGCCAAGCGATCATCTCGACCCTGGGCTTCACCCGCTACAACCCCACACCTGGGTTCCCAGCACATCCGGCACGCTCACCGGCTGAAACCCTCTCTGGTCCCTCCTGATACGCTTGCGACCCTCTGACATACCTCCTCGTGGAACTCTGGACCACACACTCGCTGGCCTCGGGAACTCGCCCGAACACGGCCACGACAACGCCCACGTCCACGACCAGCAACTCAACCACCTTTAAGCACTGATCTTCCAAGAACAGAGGCTAACAAGCATAGAACTAATCAAAACCACACAAAGAAACATAACAATAACTCACCGTGGAATCTCATTGAAGGCTCGAAGAGGATATTCTAGGACTCCATTCCACACACAATTGACAGACTCACATAATGAATCAAGACATGCAATCCCAAACATCACAACAGAAACCTAGTGAACCCAAACCTAGAACCGTAAGGGCTCTGATACCAAACTGAAACGACCCGAACCGTTTTTTTTTTTAAATGATAAATAACAAATATAATATAATAATAATAAACTACAACTAGTGGTCCCATACCCACTAGCTACCGAGTCACAATCACAATCAACAGCGGAAATAACGAATAATAATTCAATATCCAACATTAATTCCAAATCATAAACTAATGATCCAAACAACATAAACCAGAGAACCAACAATCCTGAACAACATTCTAGGACTCAACTCTAGCAACCTAATAGAAGCCAGACAACCAAGCGAACCACTAGAATATCCTCCTCTTCATTGCCTTGATTCCATGATCACACTTTGCCTTTACCTACACCACAAACACATATTGCAATGCATGAGTATTTAATTAACACTCAGTAAGGCAATCCTCCTATCTAATGGGCTATACACACAAGCAATAGAGTCATCTCTAACCATCAAACAACATTCAACACACAACAAATAACAAACCAGGACTCTGCATCGACCGACACCAACATGCATCGACCGACACACGGTTGCATTGATTGATGCTCGATGCACTTGCATCGACCGACACTCGCTCTGCATCGACCGACGCATGCTCGACATAACACGAAAACCCTAGGGTTTTACGCGTCGTCCTCGCACTTGCATCGACCGACGCAAGATATGCATCGACCGATGCAATGCCGAGCATTGTGTTTTCCCCGAAGCTTCTCGCCGGATCTTCGTTCCTACAACCACAAAACTCGATCCCAAGCCACAAGAAAGCTTCCTAACGTCCAAAATAACGATCTAACGAGTCTAATAACACATTGCAAGCAAATTAGAGAGTTCTCTAGCTTAGATAAGCCATGGTACTGCACTTACCTTTGCCAAGACGAATCTGAACCTTAAACCAACAAAAAAACACTTCCAGGAAGCTCCTACAACGATCCCAACTACAGATCTCTACAGTAACAGCTTCCAATCTCCAGAAATCACCAAGAACACTCATGAACACTTAGGGAACTTTTCTCTTTCTTTTTCTCTCAAAAGCGGCCAAAACCCGACTAATGAGACAAAACTCGTGTTAAGGGTTTTCCCTAACCCAAAATGCAGCGTTTAACTTAACTCGTCCGCAGAAAACTGAACCTGCATCGATCGATGCACTATACGCATCGACCGATGCAATCCCCTAAACCGGGATTTCAGTTCGCGGATGTTACAACGGGTTTACAAAAATAGAACCTATTGGGTATTTTTAGATATATGGGTTCGGTTCGATTTGGGTATTATCGGGTTCGGGTCGGTTCGGGTTACAAATTTTAGAACCCGATTAGCACCCAAACTACCGGTTACCCGAAAAAACATCTTTTAAATTATTTAAATTTAAATAAATTTTGACTTATATGAAAAAATATTTTAGATATTTAAAATATTTTTTGATATTTAAGAATAAAACTAAATGAAATATGTAAAATTATAATCATATTTTTGGATAATTACATTATATTAATGCTAAATATTATAAATATGTTTATATGTTCGGGTTTGATGGGTACCCAAATGGGTATTGGGTATTACCCGACCCTAACCCGAACCCACGGGTATTGGAAAATAGAACCCAATAGGGTTTATAGGCAAACCCATATCCAACCCGAACCCGGTTTTTCGGGTCGGGTTCCGGATTGGGTATTCGGGTACGGTTTTTATGTCCAGGCCTAGTCTAAAAACTAGAATTCCAAATCTCTTTACAAATCCTATAGATGAAACCAGCAATAAATTCTTTGATAAATTTACAAAATCTCTAAATCAAATCTCTTTGTGAATAGGTATTTTAATTTGCTCATCTAAACTTATTTCAGTCAATCATAACACTCATGTCTACTTAATTAACTTAAGATCAGATTATATGTTGCTCTCACCACTCTATAATAATCAATAAGCACAATCTAGATGAATAACTCTATAGATATTGTTCTAACAATCTGATAACTTAACAATTCATGAATTCCTTTGGAAATCTGAAACCTAACTGGGAATCTACTCAAACATTGTGAATGAAACAAACAATAAAAAAGATTGCATATAAAAATTAATAAAATGAGTAAAAGAGTTTTGAATCTTCTAGGAAGGAGTTTATGATTCTTCTCTCCAAGCTCTCTACAAATCTCAACATTGTCATATTATCATCATCATCATCATACCTTCATAATAATATTAACATCACCACCATCATATCAATATATATCATAGTCAACAACATGATGTCATCATCATCATCTTATAATTTTCCCGCCAAAATTCCAAACCCGCAATTTCCCGCCAAAATTTTGAACTTATAATTTTTCCGCCAAAAATGCAAATCCGCAGTTTTCTCGCCAAAACATAAATTCCTGCCAAAACGTAAATCGGCAATTTTCCCGCCAAAAACGCAAACCCATAAATTTCCCGCGAAAACGCAAACCCACAATTTTTCTACTAAAATGCAAATCCGTAATTTTTTTTTGCCAAAAATCGCAAACTCGTAAATTTCCCGCCAAAAACACAAACCCGTAATTACCTGCCAAAAACGTTAACCGTAATTTTCCGCTAAAAACCAGAAAATTTCCGTCAAAATTCCAAACCTACAATTTTCCAGTCAAAATGCAAAACCGGATTTTTCCTTCATAATTTTCTACTAAAAGTTATGTGATGGTGATAAGGATGATATAGTAAAAATGATAATAAAGATTAATTATAATTATTTTATATTTAATATTAATTAATTTATATTGTAGTGTGTTAACCCAATTATTTATCTAACTCATTTAACTAAATGTATTCATGATCCAACTCAAATGTTAATTGAGTTGAGTTAACTCATAAACTCATTTAACTTTTAACTCATTGGATAATGAGTTGAGTTGAGTTGGGTTAACCATTTTGACAACCTTATCTCTCCTAGCTCTCTACATATCTCTCTCACAAATAAAGCTTAAGTCTAAATAATGACTTTAAATCCTATAAATAGTCATATTTCTCCAAATAGTTCTAAAATACTCCGATTGATCCCAAATCGCATCTGAACCTGAAATGGCTCTAAAAACTCAATAAATAAATAAAAACTATTTAAAAAAGGCACCTATCATGAAACCATGATGATATCATATTTTATAACACAGTAAAGAAAATCCGACGTGAGAGTGATTTTCTTATTTTATATTTTTAAACATTTTTTATTAAAAATAAGATACGTTTATTATAATTTATATTTTTTTTATAAATTGTTTAATTTACAATTTCGGCTATCGTAATGTAATGGATGTTAAATAGTTTAATAAATTATCCATGTGAAAAATGATAAAGTTTTAGAAGATCGGAGTTTAGAAGAAATTGATGTTACTAGCCTTCACGATGAAGTCCAAGAAGATATTCCGCTCCACAATTTTTGGATGCAATGTGAGAAAACAACACAAAAAAAAACAAAAATTGATGCAATGAGAAAAATTATAGATTCAGCAATAATGCAATTTCAAGAATAGGCAAACAACAATAGAGTCATATTTCACTAATTTTTTTAAGATATATATATATATAGAGAGAGAGAGAGTTTCTATCATTATTAATTTATGATATTTATGGGGCCATATATTTACATAGGATTTCAAAAAAAAAATTATCTATTATTTTATCAAATTGTGTCATTTTTTACATTGGTTTAACTCGGCGCCGAAAAAAAATTATTAATTTATAGCGAGCATTAATTTAAAGAATATTAATAGAGTTAAAGATTGATTTGAGATTATAGTGGAGGTTATTGGTTTGAGATTTGAATAGAGTTTTATAGATTTTAAATGTTACGTAGAATCTGTTGTTATTAGATGAAGATTTTGTTAAACTCTGTTAAAATTTAGTGTTATTAGTTTGTGATTTGTAAAAAATCATTTAAAATCTTAACAAATTTGGGTTATTAGATTCAAAATTTTATAAAGTCATTAAAAGTTTTGTGTTATTCAATTTAAACAAAAGAATTTAGGATTGTTAATGAGTTCAATTATTATGTTATTGGTTCATCATTTTAGACATTTTCTTTACAAAATAAAGTCATGGAAAGTCTCACAAAAATACATGGATTGTTTGGAGGACTTTACAAGATTTTAGAAAACTAATCAATAAAACTCTTTATCAATCTTTAACAATCATTCACTTATCGACTTTTAATGATTTGTTTAACACTTCAAAAATCTTCATAAATTAGAATCCAATACCAGATGTTTCTACTGTATAGACATTTATTCTAGGGTTTTAATTTTCGTTTAAAAACATTAAAAATCGATAATTTTATTTCTTTCGACATTTCACTTGACAGATGGTTCAGAGCAACAAATGGGACAAGTCTTCTTCGTCTCAAGCCATTTGGTTATACAATCAGAGTGGTATGGATGGTCACAAGGTCGGAGAACGACCAAAGATTCTCTTTCTTCAAACTCCATTTGGCAAACCACACAACGATCAATCTCGTTTTTGTTATTTGAAAATACGTATGTCGATGCGTTCAAACATGTGGAGATTTCGGTAGGAGTCAGCCCACGTTTTTCGACTCCGATGAAATCACCAAGTGCAATCAGTTCCTCGTAAGACAACTGGTCGGGATCAATCTCATCTTCTTCCTCCAAAAAATCATCCTCCTCAGGGTTGGAGTTGCTACTTTCTTGATCTTCAAGAAACTCATTGATTTCGTCTTCATCTTCTCCATATCCATTGCTGTCGAAATACTCGTAGTAGTTCTCATTGGTCTCTTCTTCTTCATCTTCATCTTCAGATTCTTCGCCACTTTCCATCATCGAAAGCATTGAAGAGACCGAATCATGCATAACAGGGGCAAAATGGGAATTAGCTTGGGAGGCAGCAAGAGCAACTTCAGAATTTGCTCGCTCGAAGAGGGTTAGATCGGGAAGTTTGTTTGGAGGTTGCTTAGACTCTTCTTCTTGGTTATCCATTGGAGAAGAAGAAGCAGTTCGGGTTGTGGTTTAGGAAGCCGTGCTTTAGGATTTTATATGAAAATGGCTTTCATGTCAAACAGGTTACTTAAGCAACAAGTAATGAATAATGTAGAAACTTTCGTACAAAGTGATACAAAAGAAATATGGGGAAGTCAGGGGTATCCTTTTTCGCTGTTAGAAGCAAATATAATGCATTAAATCTTAATTTACTGCATTTCCCCTTAACTTTTTTTTTTTTGAATGAATGTGAAAATATATTCAAAACAAAAAAAGTTCCTTTTTACAATAAATGTATTCTTGAATCAAAAGAATTATGCAAAATGCCTAGAAGTTTTTAAAAAATTGGAATAAAGTACAAGAGGAGAATGAGTCAATGTCGAGTTGCAAGCCATAGTTGCAGGCCATCAGCATACTTGGTCGTGTGTTGCTGCAGCGAAAGGAGCTTGTTACGGACCAGTCTATCCAAGAACTTGGTTAATTGCGCAGAGGTGGTAGACTTATCCCCATGACGTCGCCGGTTACGCTCCAACCAAATCGAGTGAACAGCGGCTTGGAAGATAAGGCGTAGAAGGAAACACGTTGTACCTGTGATCGTGGCACTCGAAAGGAGAGACAGAATCTGAGTGAAACAGGTTGAGTAGCAGTGGCAAAAGAGTTGGCGGGTGAGGTTTTCCCATACTCGAACCGAATAAGGGCAAGCAAAGAAAAGATGACCAAGGGTCTCGACTGGCGCCTGACAGAACACACACGAGGGATTCAAACCGTGGTTCCAGGATAGCATGCGTTCTCCGGTAGTAAGTCGGTGTCGTGCAGCAAGCTAGAGCATGAAAGAATACTTTGGAACAGAGTCAGCAAACCAAACACATGGATACCAACCCACTGTTGAAACCACTCGCCTTAGTTGTAGACATGTCTCTGAAGTTGAAAACCGAGGCATGTATGTCCCGTTAGACTGTCGCCACAGAGCATTGTCACCTTGGGCACGCTGTCCCCGACCTCTGAGCTCACCAATCTCCAACTCAATATTATTAAGCAAAGCAAAGCGGTGACGGCGACCCCGGTGAGACTGAAGAACTAACGCAACTGTAGCAGTGGAAAGAATGCCAAGAGTAATGAACCCCTGGTCCCCTAGGAGATCGTAAAGACAACCAAAAGAGCACCAAGTGTCATACCAAAACGATGTGTGAAGACCGTTCTGAACGTCCATCATGTGAAAAGGCTTTGCCAAGGGTCTGTACTTGAGTAATTTCTTCCATATCCACGAGCCCAAGGTTGTGGATTCCATGACTGACCAAAAGGAAGATGAACGCAGGAGCTCCCTCTTGATCCAGTTGACCCAAAGATAGTTCGAAGCTGAGATTATCCGCCAAATTAATTTAAAACAGCTAACCTTGTTGACCTCAACAATAGACTTCAAACCCAGACCACCTTCAGACTTAGGCTTACACACATCCTCCCAAGCAAGTTTATTTTTTCTTCCATTGAGATCCGGTCCAGACCAAAGAAATGTTGCACAAAGGCGTTCAATCTCATGAACACAAGCACTGGGCAGCCTGAAAGCTGAAATCCAAAAATTAGTGAGACTCGCAATCACCGAGCTGAGCAACTGTAACCATCCTGCAAAGGATAAAAATCTATGCTTCCAAGAACCAATGCATGCCTTTATCTTTTCTATCAATGGAAGGCAATCATGAATAGTCATTCGCCTTGTTAAAAGTGGTAAGCCCAAGTAACGAACAGGTAGAGAGCCAAATGCGAAGGGAAACTGAGCCAGGAGCTCTGCACGAGAGGAATTTGAGACTCCGACCAGGAACAAAGTCGACTTCTCTAGACTAATAGTAAGCCCGGACATCGCCGCAAAATCTTTCAAAACCTCGAGTATGCCTGCTAAGGAGGAAGCTTGCCCATCTGAGAAAACCATGATGTCGTCCGCAAAGCAAATATGTGTAAGTTGCAGGTGCTTACAACGAGGATGATAACCAAACTGACGATTCACAGTGGCCTGGTCAAGAAGAGAGGACAAGACATTCATGCAAATCACGAAGAGGTAAGGCGAGAGAGAACAACCTTGCCGTAAACCCCTCTCACTATTGAAATAACCAGCCAGTTCACCATTGATTTGGACCGAAAAAGAAGCCGTGGATACGCACAAACGAATCCAATGAATGAACTGTTCCGGGAGATTTAAAGCCTCCAACACATTGAACAGGAAAGGCCATTGCACTGAATCGAAAGCTTTTGAAATATCAATCTCCATGGCACATCGAGGAGAGAGGTCATCCCGGTGATAGTCCTTAACTATTTCTGTTGCAAGAAGCAGGTTCTCCATTAACAACCGGTCCTTGATGAAGGCAGATTGGTTTGGGGCAAAAATTCTGGGAAAAACGTTCCTTTAGAGCATTGTAAAACACTCTATTGTTTTTGTCCCCTACATTTAACCAATGCAACTTAGACCGCTGTTTGAGGAAACGTTCCTCCAACCCTGCAACTCTCTCCCATCGTGTATGGGCTGAAGATTCAGCAGCAACATCCTGAGGAGAAGGGTGGGAAAAAGAGGCAAGCTGTTTTGCACAAAGATCCGCATAGGCTTCTGAGGACTGGCGGGAAATGTCAGAGAGCGTATTTCGACTTATCTCACGAATCAAAGGTTTTAGCTGTTTCATCTTTTTACTCAAAAAGAACAGTGAAGAGGTGGAATGATATAGACTAGGAGTTTCATGCCAAAACCGTTCAACACGCGGCAAGAACTCTGACTGGGAAGACATCAGGTTAGTGAACTTGAAAGGCCCTCGCCTTCGCTGAATGTCAGATGATAAGTTTATCTTGCCCCGGAGGTGGTCATAGCATCCACCCGCTTCCATCACATAGTAAGAGGTTTGATGCTTTGGGTTTCCAAGAAAGAAATAAAAGTCATTTCTTGTTGAAGCAATCTATCTACTTAAAATTCAAGAATGTCTACATAAAGCAATCTACTTAAAATTCCAATATAAATGTATCTCGTTTTACATAATTGCAGGTTTTAATTTTAAAACATAATAGAAAAGTTAGTCTCAACAACAAAAATAAATATTCACTACAGGTCAAAAAAACATTTCACACGATTCGAGGGTTTATTCAATACGTAATTGTTCACAATAAAATCAAAAGCAATATATACTTGAAACATTAATCAAGCTCCTGCAAGACCGTACGCCGTTTAATAGTTAAGAAACATTCATCTCCTCTTTGAACTTAGCCATTGCAGCCTTCGGTAGCGTAACTAACACTCGAACGCCACCTTGCATCCCTGGAACTGCCTTTGACGCTGGCAAAAAAGCACAGAGATGGGGAAATTTCACTGAAAACAACGGTATTATGTTCACTAAACCTCCCCAGCCATTATAATGCAGACCGATTTGTCGCCAATCCGAGAGCATCATGGACCCTGCGTTGATGCCCTCAAACGATGCCTTCATCTTTAAAGTTCCCTCAATCTTGCTAAGTTCCCCCAATACATACTGCTTGCGTATCGCAGCTGTCTTCATGTTCTTTATGAGCCTCACGATATGAGACAATGATGATTCGCTTAGCTCGCTAGCTGTCAATGACACATATGCATTGACAAAGGCATTGCCGTAGTAGCCTTCTGGTAATGCCGGCTCCATAATGCTACGGATACCAATGGCTAACCCTAGAACCGTAGTTCCCTCTGGATTCAGTTTCAGGGCGCGGCATCGTGCTCTCCAGACGTGGGCGGCAAGAATCTCTAGAGTCGTGACAACCATCTTCTCTTTGTCATTCGTCATTTGCTCGTCCTCTCCAACTAACTTTTTGAGTTTTGTAATATCTTCGGAAGTAATGTCCAGGATCTCACGGACCATGTCCTCAGTCAGTGTATAAGGCGAAGTAGCAATAGACGTAAAAGCCTTCGGCAAATCAACAACTTCCGGATTTTGGTTGAAGTCTCCGAGTTCAGCTACAATATTTTTGTTACCATAGTTCAAAGTTATTTAACCAAAAAAAAAAGAAACAATTGTTACTATTTACGCAAACAAAAAAATTTCAGATTGCGTTTTGCGTTTACAGATATAGATTATAAAAATAAAAATGTAAAACAAACAAGGGTACTTTTTTAACATTTAAAAATGTAAAAAATTAACCTTTCAACATGTAAAAAAAAATTTATATATTAAAACATCAAAGTTTGGTTGCATACCGTTAATGTTGTTAAAGGTGAGCCTCTCTCTCTGCCATACGGAGATGACGGTGGGTTGGGTCTTTCCGGAGGCAAGCTCGATCATCGTTCGGAAAAACTGAGCCACTCCAACACCATCACAGACTGAGTGAGAGTGAGACATTCCAATAGTGATTCCTCCACATGCAAACTTAGTGACCTGTAAAGCCAGAGGATCGTATCCCTCACAACCCTTCACTGGTTCGTAACAAGGCACGAGTTGGTAGGCTCCGGCCAAGTGATCAGCATTGTCCATGTAACTGAGAGAAGAGAGAGTGCATCTGGCAGTTGCCCTTATAAAGGGCACTACAAGAAAACAAGCCTTTTGCGAGGACACATTGCGACGGAGTACAGCTCTCGCAAATTTGCGATAGATTTGCGAGGGATTTACTAGGAAATAAAAAACCGTAGCACATCCCTCGCAAATTTTCGAGGAACTAATCCGTCGCAAATCCGCTGCTCATTTGTGACAAATTCGCTGGGAAAGTCCCTTTCCTCGCAAATCCATCGCAATATTGCGACGATTTTGCGAGAACAAACTCCATAGCAAATTTGCTATGGAATTGCGAGTGATTTGCGAAAGCCATAGCAAATTTGCTATTACAAAACTTAATAGAATTATTCTGAAATACATCTGAGTGTGTTCATAAGGTGAATTTACTAACTTTTAACATTATTTTGATGGTTTTTACAAATTAGATATTCAAGGATTGCGACAAATTTGCGACTGATTTGCTAGAGCCATAGCAAATTCGTCGCAAATCCATTGCAAAGGACTCAAAACATAGCAATTCCCTCGCAAAAAAAACTTTAAACCCTTAACCCTAAACCCTAAACCCTAAAGACTTATTACATTACTATTAATGATTAAAAAAGATGAATCCAAAATTGTTAATCAAAGATAGCAGTGCAACACAAAATTGTTAGAGAATTGGACAATTTGGTAAATATTTGTCTCAATGTATTGAACATATATGTGATATAGTGTAGAACATCATCATGTTTAGAGTAAGATGCAAAATTGGACAATTTTGGAAAGTTTGATGATAGAAAAGAGTATGATGACACCATTGGACCTTATAATATACTTGAAAGTTAATTTGACTAATTTGTTACAATTATTTTGATGGTTTTTGCAAATTAGATATTCAAGGTTTGCGACAAATTTCCGACTGATTTGCTAGAGCCATAGCAAATTCGTCGCAAATCCATTGCAAAGGACTCAATACATAGCAATTCCCTCGCAAATGACAACCCTAAACCGTTGAACCTTGACCTTTAAGACTAATTACATTACTAATAATTATTAAATTGATATAATTCAATATTTATAATATAAGATAGGGCACTAATGACAATTGCAAATCCTAAACCCTAAAGATTTTGCGAGGGATTTGCTACGTTCCCTCGCAATTTGGTCGCAAAAAACTGTAAATAAGAAAATTTATATTAATTATTGTTTGCGATGCTTTTGCGAGGGACTCTAGTAAATCTCTCGCAAATTTTGCGTTGGAATTGCGACGCCATTAATTTCTTATATAAGTAAAAAACCTAGTTTGAGCGAAGCTCAAACCAACACCCGCAGCCGACAAACCCTAAAAACTTATCTTCTTCTTCCGATTTCATTCTTCTCCGGTTGTATACTCCTCATCTCATCCTTTCTCCGGTTGTCTACTCCTCCTCTCATCTCTTCTCCGGTGTCTACTCCTCCTCCCATCCCTTCTCAGGTTAGTCTACTCCTCCTCTCATCCCTTCTCCGACTAATCTCCTCCTCCTCTCTCTTCTTCTGTTGTTTTTTAGATGGGTTTCGATTTAGGGTTTGTCGATTTAGGGTTTTTATTACAATTTTTGGGTTTCGATTTAGGGTTTTTCGATTAGGGTTTCGATTCGATTAGGGTTTCGATTAGGGTTTCTATTCGATTTTAGGGGTTTTAATTCGATTCGATTCGGATTAGGGTTTCGATTGGGATTAGGGGTTTTAATTCGATTTGATTGGGATTAGGGGTTTTAATTCGATTCGATTAGGGTTTCGATTAGGGTTTCGATTCGATTTTAGGGGTTTTAATTCGATTCGATTGGGATTAGGGTTTTTAATTCGATTCGATTGGGATTAGGGGTTTTAATTCAATTCGATTGGGATTAGGGGTTTTAATTCGATTCGATTGGGATTAGGGTTTCGATTCGATTTTAGGGGTTTTAATTTTTGTTTTTAATTTAGGGTAATGATTAATTTTACATGTTCTCCTTCTCTTCTCAGATGTCTTCTCGAGACCAAAACGGATCTGTCAACCAAAACCATTACTCAAGGTTCATATCTTCACAAGGATTATCTCCTCTCGTCCCTTCTCGAGGGGTACGCTCTACTGGCTCTGCTCAAAGGCTACATTCTACCGCCTCTTCTCAAGGTACCTCACCGGTGCAAAATGATCTTCCTCCTCTGCAAAATGATCCTCCTCAGCAAAATGATCCTCCTCAGCAATCAACGTCATGTGTCAACGGTGCAAGTGCCTCTCAAGTGTTTTTCACTTTGGAAAAGTTACATGCAAGTCCCGGGCGTGCTGGCTTACCAAAACTGGATCCTAAGCGACCTCCGGGTACTATTTGGTGAGAATGTTATGTATCTAACATATAGTTTATCTTTATGTTTTGTATTTTCAATGATCCTAATTCCTTTTATCTTATGTTTTGTAGGTTTGACCAGGATTCTTCGGTTGCTGCTACTGTCCGGGCCATTTTTGAAAGAGATTTCAAGTCAGCTCATGCCAATTGGACCCAAACACCAGGTCCGGTTGTAAACCGGTGGTTTGAAACTTTTGCGGTAAGTTACAAATTGTTGTTGTGTTTAAATTACAGATTTTGTGTGTTTATCATTCGAATTTGGTTCTGATTCTGTTTCTGATTCATTTTATGTCTTTACAAGCAAACATACAATTGGGATGCGTCCATCAATGGAAGAGTTAGAGCTGAGTTTCAAAAGAAGTTGAAGACCCGGATGAGTGATCAAGTGTCTCGGTGGAAGGGTAAGTGGAGGAAGAAAGGTAATGACGCAATGCCGCGGTGGCTTGATCCTACTGTATGGGATGGCTTGGTCAACTTTTGTTGTGAACCAAAATCAGAAGCAAAGAGTATCAATAGCCGTAATGCTCGCTATAGTGATCCTGATGGCACCGAAATACATAAGCACCGTTCTGGTCAGACCTCTTTTAAAGCCCGAGCACGAAAGCTTGTAAGTATCTATGTTTAACACAAGTTCATTAATCATATCATATATACAATATAGTAATATAGTTGTTTGATTTCTCTGTTTTTAGTCTGAGAGTACTGGTGAGCCACTACCTGATTTCCTGCGAGTACTAGAAGATACTCATAGGAAACCTGATGGGTCGTTTGTTGATGGACTGTCTGAGAAGGTGTTCAATGAAGTGTCGTCAAAGATAGCTGAAGCTGAGTCTTCCCTAATATCAGCGGATAACATGGAGAGTAGTGCTTCTGGTGGGTTATCACTAATTGTGAAGAACCAAATTTATGCCGAGGTAAAACATGCTTCATTGTTTATGTTAATGTTTGTGTTTGTGTAAACACTTATGGTGTCCATATGTTTTGTTGGCAGGTTGCTCCGAAGAAAAAGAACCGGATATATGGTGTTGGTAACATGCAAGCAGAAGCATCTTCAGCTCATATTGTTCAACCGCCTCCTCCTTCTGAAGATCTACTTGTTCTAGCTGCGAAGCTTGCTGCTGCCGAAGCTGTTCTTGAAACTCAGGCAACTCAACTACAGGCCAATGCACAAAAGATGCAAGAAAATTCAGAGAAGATGCATAGTTATGATGCATACTTTGATTATCTTGCATCTAAAGATCCAGAGTTTGCTGCTAGATTTCGCCGAGAAGATTCACCGGCCAGACCTGCCACCGGAGATGGAACCACCGGACAGTAAACAATGATGAACTTGTTTTGTAAACTTAGTACTCTTTATCCTCTCATATCTATTTTTTGTGTACAACAAAATCGGTTATTATGTTTTGTTATTGTAAACTTAGTACTTCTAATTATAGCATTAATTTGCTTAAGTATAAAGTTTAATTATAATTCCAGGTTTAATTTTAATTACAGGTTTAATTTAATTACCAAAATGAAAATTCTAATTTTTTTTACAATTTGCACCGTTATTAAAATTTGCAACGGAAATTTTAATTGCAAAAGCATCGCAAATTTGCGAGGGATTTAATTGCTAGGATTTTGCTAGAATAATAGTTCCTCGCAAAATGCGTGGGATTTGCGAGGGACAACGTTTCCTCGCAAAAGTTACGAGGGAATTGCAACGTTGACCGATTTGCGAGACGCGATTTGCGAGGAACGGACTTTCCTCGCAAATTTCTCGCTTTTGTCGATTTGCGAGGGATTCGCGATAGATTTGTCCATCGCAAAAGACGTGTTTTCTTGTAGTGGGACTCCATCTCCGGCTTTGCAATTCAACTGAAGTCTATTGTCATCGGACTTCCGGTGAAGTTTTCCTGCAAGAGGGTAGTAATGGACAAGGGCATTAGAGAGAGCATATTGGAGAAGAGAAGCTGGATCATGGCTGGGTTGATCTTTAAGATAAGGTTTGGGAGCGAAGACCCAAATGGTTTTGAGGATGGCTTCGATGTAAGGATTATTGTCAATGGTGGAGAGAGACAGAGAGACATCAGGTGTTGGCTTTGATGGTTTCACTAGAACCACTTCTGATTTCTCAACGACCAAGGGACTTGAGTTATCTTCATTTTCCATGTCTGTCTTTTTTTGTAATTAGTATATAGGAATAGGACGTGTGTTTTGTGTGTGTATAATTTCTTTCGTACATGGGAAGATGGTTCTTATATAGACAATTGTGTAACCATAAATAAATAAAGTTGAAATAGTTTTGTAACCATTCTCATTTTCCGTGTGTGGATCTATTTAAAAATACACACAGCTAAGTGGGGGACTTTAAAGATGGAAGATCGAAGGTTTTTAGAAATAAATAATGTCGATGTATTTATAAGTGAGGGTCACGATTACAATTAACAAAAAAATATGTTGCTTTTTAATTCGGCTTTTCTTAAATTTATGTTGCTGTCAATGCTTTTTTTTTTTTTTTTTTTGGTATTTGGCAACAACGGTTACCTGATTTCCTAACAACCTGTCAAATTATTTAAACAAACAAAAATGTCGAATTAAAAAGCATTTGTAAAGAGTGGTTGCGATGTCTGAGATTCATAGAGATGTGGTGTTATGTAGTCATTTTATCCACATAAGTCCCTTACTCTTCGACCATCTTCCACTTCAGTTGCTAGCTACAGGCAGCGTCAACGCCTCCTACGATGGCCAACGACATGCATGCTGGTAACATATAATCTAAGATTTAATTTTCTTTGCATCTATCAATAAACTTGAAATTAATAGTTTACCCTGAAAGACAAAACTTTGCGAATAAAAAGGTTTTCGGTACATTTACTTAGACAACTAGATACTAACCCGCGGAAAACCGCGGGCTGAACTTTTTATTTGATGAAAATTTTTAATTATGTTATTTATAAAGATTTGTGATTAAAATTTTGGTTTGTCTATATTTAAAATTTTTTATTTTAGAAATTTTTATTGAAAACTTGTTAGTAAGACATTTGCATGTAATGAACTTCAGATTTTATTCGATTAGATTTTTAAAATCTTAGCTGTTAATTTTTTTTTAAAGTACGAACTAGTTTTGATTCTAGTAGATTTTTTTTTACTTTTCTACAACTTATTTTATTTTATGTATCCCCAATTTTCGTTTTTTAATTAATTATATTTATTTAATTAATTAATTAATTAATCTTAATTAAGTTTTTCTAATGGCAATTGAATGTAATTTTTTACACATTTTAAGGTTAGTTTCATATTTGTACTTCTCAATTAATATAGTAGGATATGAATGTTTTCAGAAAAAAAAAATCAAGCTATTAATAATATAGATATTTGGGGAACAAGATACGAGGATACAACACTAGGGGTTGCTGAGGATTGGAATCTAGAAAATCCGATTTTGCTTCCATGGGTCTCAAGCTTAACCGCCCGCACAGCTGTGGTCCAGTGGTAAGGGAGAATTAGCAAAAGGTTGAAAGGAACTAACCTACGTTATCTATCCTGGAAACAAAAATCATAGTTGGGTGGGATGTCTATCAGAAATACAGGCGGGAAAAAAAAAAAACATCAAGCTTAACCTAAGATTCAAAATCTGCAAATGTGAATGACCTATAGCGACTCGATTTAGCCACACAGTCTTTCTAGGGGAACCAAAGTAGACAATCGAGTGTCTCTTTCTTTTTCAGCCTCTTTCCCACTTTATGCAACACACTCTTGTACTCGTCATCACTTAACACCTACGTTACACCAATTTAATTACATTCGAGATTAATAATTCATCTCATATGCAATTTATTTAGCATGCATGCAAGGTTAGTTTAGAAAATTAACTACCTGCATCATATCTCTGAGTCCGACGACAAAAGAATTGGCAAGAGGCGTGACACTGAACCATTCCCCATCTTTCATGAATCTAGCCCAACGTTGATGTCTCTGTGTTCTATAGAGTTTTAACAATGGTTTTTACATTTGTTTTGAGTCTTTTATTAAGTCAAAATGTGCTTTTAAAATCTTTTTAGTCCTTTATAAGTCTTTACAGGTGTTAGGTAGTTTTGGAGGGAAACTGGACGTTTTAAAATGAAAATATGTATGTGGAGCTAAAGGGCCAGTTGAAACGTTAGCAGTTTGGACACAAGTTTCATGAAGATGTTATCTATAATTTCCAAGTGGTTTGAAGAAGATCCAACGGTAAAATCGAAAGTTATGTTCAATAAAGTATACAGATCAATCTGGCGAGCATATGAAACAGGCTCAGAATCAAGACACAGGATCAACCGGTCCATTTAGGAGACCGACCGGTCCCGTCTCTGACTCAAGTTTTTCTTTTTTTGTTTTAAACTGATTTTTAGGGTTTTATTTTGATATTTAAGTTAGAGGTTCGGTCTCCAGAAACATAAGTTTATACTACGCAGCTCTTGAGCACTTGTAAGTTTGGGGAGATTTATTCCTACTCTTGATCTTGATTTGGAGACAAATTCTGAACCCTTTTTAATCTATTCCTTCGCAATTCCATTATATTTTTATCATCATTGATTTGCTGTTTATGTTCTATGTCTGAGTAGTTTCTCAATTAGGTTTAGGATTTCAGAAGGGTTTCTATGATTAATTGATGTTAGGTTTGTTAGATTTGGGATTGATCTTATCGTTCTAAATCTATTGTTGTTCTTAATGCTTAAACTAGATTGATCACCTAAATTAAGATCTTAGGTTAAATTCATTGAGGCACCAAAAGTGTTGTTGAGTTGCTTGAAAAGAACATAGGTGAGAAATTGATCCTTAGCCAACGAGAGTTGAAGTTAATGCACTTTGTGAACAAATCAACTTTGATCTCTGATCATTAAAACTGACACGTGTCACGATTTGGCGAGTTACTAACTTTGAGAACCAAGCTTTATATAATAAGATAGATCGTCTCATATTTTTCACCTAACAAAATAATTTATTCAAAAATATTGCTTGCAACTGTGTTCTATTTGTAAAACTTTTTTAATGGAAAAGTACAATTTTCTTATTTTTTAAAACCAAAATTTTCTCCTACTTTCTCCTTTTTCAGTTTGGAATATGTAAGATTAATATGTTGACCAAAAAAAAAGATTAATATATTTGTCTTCTTTTTCTAATATACTGTATTTTAAAATTTAATGTAGTATTTTTAGATTGTTCAATTTAATTTATCTTTTCACCTCTGAATTATTTGGGATATTATCTTGTTTATAATTTTCTATTATTTCTATATTTATGCCAAATTGATTTTCTTCTAATTTCTCAACTTTAATTGGTGGTTGGTCATAGACCTTTTTTATGCAAACATAATTGTTACCTGTGTTATAATTGTCAATAAAATTTGTTTTAGTACTAGTTTAAGATTTATTTCTAATTTAAAATCGGTCAGTTTGATTAATATTAGTGATTCACGATGGTTTTATCCATCATGCATATTTATTTAATTTTTATGAGCATATATCATGTTATTAAAATAACATCGACGAAAAATATACTCTAACGCAAAGTTTTAGTACACAACGCAAAGTCAAATATATTTCATCAAAGGAAAGGTAAAACAAACTTTTATTTCGTGCAATGTAACAAGAATAACAAATTACATAAATATACATACAAGACAAAATCATAAAACCAATTGTAGGTAGCAATAACACAACATAAATCAATTATAACTAGATTTTAACCCGCGGTGTACCGCGGACGAGTTTTTTAAAACTATTTTAAAAATTCAAGTTATATTTATTTGTTAATTCTATTTGTTTTATGTAGAGTTTAAGATTGTATGAATGTATTTTGATTGTTAGTTTTAGCACTTAACCCACGGTATATTACAGAATAAATTATTTTTTACTTAACCGTAATTTAATCAACTTAATTAAATATGTTTAATATTTTATTATTTATAGTGATAACACAATAATGAACTTATGATTCAAGGTTTAGTAACAGTTAATGATAATTTTAAATTAATATTAATATTAACCCAAACTCGTTCTGCCATATAAGTATATAACTATGTATGTGATATTTTTTTAAATAAATGTAAATATTTATAATATTTTGAACTTTTTGAAATTTAAAATTTATTATATCTAAAATAACTAAATGTTCATCTAAAGAAGCGAGACAAATAACCAAATAAAATCTTGCTTGTTAAGTTAAACTTACTTCTCATTCAGATTTATATTCATTTTGTTCTCATTTATGATATGATATGACTTTAATTTGTCAGATTTATATTCATTTTTGTTCTCGTTTAGATGTGAGAGGTTAAATACAATTTTTCTTATTTACTTGCGTAAGACATGCCCGTTTTTTCAAAATTCAAATAACAACAAATGCAGAAAAAAAAATAGTGTTACATTAATGTTATGTATGTTTCAATGCAACATCAGAAAAGAGCAGAAGAATCATAATTTAAAATCTTAACAAAGTGTTTTAAATATCTAAACTATTACTTATTAAAAGCTATATAAAAAAACTATATTTCGTAATAATAAATAAAGCATGTTTGGTTATACTGTAGTTAGTAGATTGTATAGACTGTTTAGTTACATGTATATAAGTATTGTTCATATTTCGTTACCTTTAAAAAACTGCCTTACCAAACCCGATTAGGTAAGAATATTCTTTTATGGGTGGTGAGTTGATTTAGGCAATGTTCTAATATGTTGTGGAATATATGGAGAATATGTCATTAATTTGTTTGTTACATAACGATTCAACCATGGAAATATTTTCATATACATTGTTAATATCAAAGATTTACTTTTGATATATTAATTATTGTTAGCATTTTTTATTTTTTTTTGGATAATAAATGTTAATGGCATTAGTTGTAAATACCTTCAAACTTCAAGACAACTTTGACAAAACTGCTCCAAAAAATGTTAATATAGATAGATACTTTACACAATCAAACCAAATTGTAGGTAGCAATAACATTAACATAAATCAAATAAAATATACACAATAAAACCAAATTGTAGGTCGTAATAACACAACATAAATCAAATAGAATATACACAACTGAAAACAAATGTAACAATGACTATCCGTTGTAAGCTCGAGCATGTTTGGTTTGCCTCTGGACGTCACAAAAGAGTAGCTGGGTTTCCATCATTGGGTTTGGCTGTTAATGTTACTGTCGTTAAGGTAGTAGACAATGGCAGCAATGGTCTGGAGCACGGAAGAAATAAAACTAAAAGAAAATGACATAACCTTCCATGGTGACCGTAGATAACCTCGATACTCTGAGTACCATATTGAGGTGTTAATCTTGTTAACTTCCGCAAACACATTCCGTAGATAACTTCTATTTATGTCAAACACAACATCTTTACATATAGTTTTGAAGAACTGTGATACCTCAATCTCGCTGCCAAAGTAATTCTCTAAGATCCTGTTGTCGTCGGTCAAGAATGTGGCATCTTTCTCGCCGTTTAGAAGGCATCCCATGAAAACTACATAGCTTGTTATGTCATTCCTACTCTTGGTGTAAAATTGTTCAAAGGCCACGCAGTTGAGCAAGACTGAGCTAATGAACGCATCCAATCTTAACAGTGGTATTTGAAGCTTGTTCTTCTTTAGTCTTATATCTATCATCGAATCTGCATCACTCCTTAACCTGAAATCTATCCCTTGGAGAGAAAGTCTTGTAGCCGACAGAATCAGTGTACAGTCTAAGGATGATTTCTTTCCAGATTCACCCTTAATGAGTTGATAATCTTCCTCTTCATCCATAGATCCCATGTTAGGTATGAAGCTCATACGCATGAGGTCAAGAAGATGGGTTGCCTTGAGGTTTCTGTGCTTCACCCAATACCTTTCTGGTTTATCCATTGAGAGGTTGAAGAAGCTAAACGCCATCCTGTTTATGTCACCAGAGAGACCAATCTCGGATTCTACAAATAAAGTTCGAAGAACAAAGTAAGGGACCTGGTTTTCCAAGAGGAGAAGATCACTCCCGATAGACGGGAGAATCCAGGGGATCGTGAAGATTGGATCATCACTATCATCCAGTTCAATGTGTCTTGACACGATAAGTAACAAAATGAGAATGAAGCAGCCATCTAGAATCATCATATACGCTAGCTCCTCTGATGTTTCACAAAGATGCTCAGAGTACGATATCCTTATCTCTTCTTCCAAATGAATTACAGCCTTAAACAAGACATTTATATCTACTCCATTCTTTCTTGCCTTGTCTAAGAAAAGGTGGAGAAATCGAAGCTTGTGCTGTTGAATCATCTCGAGGTGCTTTTCTCCGTAATGGTAAGGACCAATGGAAACAACTTTGGGCTTATAGGCTTCAGGATTCATTTCTGCGAAGCTTTGAGGGACTCTGAAGACGCAACAAGATTCCTTACCAGCTGATTCCAAGAGAAGCACTGGTTTCTTGCGTCTAACTGTGTCTACATCTACCTTCGAATTGATATAATGTAAGATATTATTTTCATACTCTGCTAGTGAAGGACGTGGGAAAGGAGTTGATATGGATTGTAATACACACTGAGGCTGAGAAGAAGAAGAGGCTGAAAATTTTCCAGTCTTATCTGCCATGATTTCCTAGATTCAGGGAAAAATTAAGAATAAATCTTACTGTGAGCCGTGAGGGAAGGATTAGTTGAACCGTACGTGAGTTATGTTCCCTTCACTTTACTCTTGATATGAAGGTGAAGGTTGACTCTTGACTCTACTTGAGAGGTGAGAGAGAGACGTGTAAACTAGAGTCAAGAGCAATTAAAATTATACGTATTTTGTTTTCTTCAGAAAAAAAGTTTTGATCAAATCCATAGCCGAATAAGCTCTATCACGCGGACTCGCGGAGTACTGTAGATAGATGCCCGGAGTCACTTCATTCTTTTTCTCTGTCTTTTTTGTTTTTTCTACAATACATAATTAAAACAGTTATACTAATACACAAGGTGCAATTATTTGGTATAAATGTTAAGTATTTATACCAATTTCAATTTACAAAAAGTCAGACAACCCGAAATTTAGAACAAAGCAATCTACGAATATAAGAGAGACACACAACAATGAAAGCATATATGATTTTATGCAAGAGGAAACACAAGGTGCAGTTTTATTATACTTCCTCCGTTTCAATTGTCGTTATAGGTTTGTTTTCTTGTTTTACAATACTTGTCGTTTACACTTTTCAATGTAAATTTTGTAAAAGAATCTCAACTATAACCTCAGGTCTAAAAATATCTCAAGAGTCACTTTTTAAATTGAAGTTATTTGTAAGGTTAAAATAGTCAATTTACTCAATTTTTTAATCTATTCAAAATAACCTAGAACGACAATTAAATAAATGCAAAGGGAATATGTTTTAAGTAAAAGCACATATATTAATAAATGACCATTTTAAAAAAGTTCAACAAATCATGAACAAGACTGTATAATAGAAAATATTAAACTCATCTAAAGCTTTAAACGTAGAAACTTGAAAACATCTTATATTATAAAATAACAAAACTTTTCTAAAACATCTTATATTATGAAACAGAGGGAGTTAATACTAGATGATTTTCTGCGCTTTGCATTAAAATTTATTTCTAATTAACATTGTACTTATGACCATGCTTGGGCCATTGTTATAACTGATACTAGGAGAGTTGACTCATCGTTGACTCATCGGACCCGAATTAAAATCCGATCGGACTTACTAATCAGAACCCAAGAACCTGACCCGGTTGAGTTTTAGGGTAATTATTGGACCGTTTAGTGGGCCTAGAGATTAAACAAAAAAAAAATTCAGGCCCAATAACTTATTACCTCCTAACATCGATTTCATCGTAAAAACAAAATTCTTCTCCTTCTTCGAGTTAACCCTAGGTGAAAAGTAGATCGAATTCTTACACACTGAATTCTAAGTTATTGTGCCTGAAATTTTTTTTGTTTAATCTCTAGGCCTATTAAACGGTCCAATAATTACCCTAAAACTCAACTGGGTCATGTTCTCGGATTCTGATTAGTAAGTTTGATCGGATTTTAATTTGGGTCCGATGAGTCAACGATGAGTCAACACCGTCGCAAATCGTCCGGTTTGTCGAGATTTGATGTGTATGGTGTTCCGCACATAACACCTTAAACTTCAGACATGTAGCCATGTATTATATATAGGTCATGTAGTTGGATGTCCTTTACCGTAGTTCGCATGTGTGGCCATACATTCTGCCATACTTGAGGTAGCTGACTACCTTTTTTCCTTTTTAATAATCAATGATTCCCCGTTATCCTGCCAAACCTAACATTTGGTATAACATCCGTTATAACTTTTGGTATAACTTTTTTAGAATATGTAAACATCGGCCCTTTGTTACCAAACGATGTGACCAAGCTAGAGGTAAACTGGGTAAGTGGTTTTACGAGCAGGGAACAAATCAACAGAGAATTGGATGCACAACTCGGGTTTACTTATCATAAAATGAATTTTCATTTGTAATAACGTGAATTCATATGTTCTAAGTTCTAACATAGCTAAATGAATCTTATTGGTCAAGTGGTTAAAACTTTTAATCTTACCCATGTAATAGGTGAAATCTAATCTATGGTCCAAAGAACAAAATAATGAGATTCCAAGGAGAGTTTGGGTGTTTGATTCTATACGACCATGACGTACGTCAGTCTGAGTCTCAAGACGAATATGTCGGGTCTCAAGACGAATATGTCGGCAAACTGGCAATTAAACCAAAGCGACAAGTGAAAAGCACTCGAGTGTTTCAAAATGATTCACGACCCGACTTCGTACGCATGACATGATATCATGGGCCCTAGCACATGACTAGTTTGTCGGATAACTGGCAATTAAACCAAAGCGACAAGTGAAAAGCACTCGAGTGTTTCGAAATGATCCAAACACGACACGACCCGACTTCGTCCGCATGACATGATAGCCTAGCACAGGATAGGTAAAGTTTTGTACAGTATATATTACCCTCTTTAGAACAAGGAAAGTGTTTACTTTTTACTTTTTTGAGCATTTTCAAAATTTCTCAAAACAGTTAACTTTTTGTTGCTCTCGAGACTTTGTCTCATTACCTTAGCGACTACTTCCCGGTCATTATCATTCTGACTGTTTTTGGTCAAATTGCCAACAACTTTGAGTCATTTTTCCTTCAAAACAACTATTTTCTACTTCTGCCACTTAATCATCGCGAATCAACTTTTACCGAATAGATGTCACAATATCATCGTTAATGAAGACGCTCTAGACGAGCTCACGGTTCAACTAACCCTCACAACAGTAAACTTTTCGCTTTAACGTTTTCGAATCAAAATATCGATTTGATTTTGAATCTAACCCTTGTCTCTGAACTCAGGAAAGCAGGATCCTGTAGTGGAACTAAATCATGGCGGAAGTAATTTCATCACTTTCTGATAAAGCTTCCCTTCCTCTATCACCACTACCTACAGAAAGTTGTATTATATCTGAGCTCAGAAACTACTTATCTCCAAGATGTAAGGAACCAGTGCTTCTCTTGGAATCAGCTGGTAAGGAATCTTGTTGCATCTTCAGAGTCCCTGAAAGCTTCGTAGCAGTGAATCCCCAAGCCTATAAGCCCAAAGTTGTTTCCATTGGTCCTTATCACTACGGAGAAAAGCACCTGCAAATGATTCAACAGCACAAGCTTCGATTTCTGCAGCTTTTCCTAGACGAGGCAAGAAAGAATGGAGTGGATGAAAATGTCTTGGTGAAGACTGTAACTGATTCGGAAGAAAAGATAAGGAAATCTTTTTCTGAGGAGCTTAGGGTTGACGACTTGGAACCCAAGGAACAACACAGTTTAATGTTTCTAATGGTTTTGGATGGGTGCTTCATTCTCATGTTGTTTCTTATCGTGTCTAGCAAGATAAGATTGAACGAGGAAAATGATCCCATTTTTACGATCCCCTGGATTCTGCTGTCCATTCAGAGTGATCTTCTACTGTTGGAAAATCAGGTCCCTTTTTTTGTTCTTCAAACTTTGTATGTAAAATCCAAGATTGGTCTCCCTGGTGATCTAAACAGGATAGCGTTTGAGTTCTTCAAACGTTCAATAGATAAACAAGGCAGTTATTGGGAGAAACACAGAAACTTTCAGGCAAAACATCTTCTTGACCTCATCCGAAAGACCTTCTTACCTAACATGAGATCTGTGGGTGAATCTGAAACAACATCATCATCCCAAGATGTTCAACTCCATGAGGGTAGTTCTGGAAAAGTATCCTCCTCAGATTCTACAGGGGTAGTGCGGTTGATATTGTCGGCAAAAAGACTTCGCCTCCAAGGGATAAAGTTCAGGCTAAGAAGGATTGAAGAAGAAGATTCAATATTAGATATAAAATTAGAGAAAAACAGGCTTCAGATACCACTGTTAAGATTTGATGGGTTCATCAGCTCCTTCTTCCTCAACTGTGTTGCCTTTGAACAGTTTTACACAGACACTTCCAACGACATAACAAGCTACGTAGTTTTCATGGGATGCCTTCTAGATGGCGAGGAAGATGTAACTTTCTTGAGAAACGACAAGCTGATCATAGAGAATCACTTTGGTAGCAATAGTGAGGTATCCGAGTTCTTCAAAACTATCAGTAAAGATGTTATATTTGAAATACATACAAGTTACCTAAAGAATGTATTTAAGGGAGTGAACGAGTACACCAAAATATGGTACAATGGATTATGGGCAGGCTTTAAGCACACACACTTTGAGTCACCATGGACTTGTCTGTCATCGTTTGCTGTTGCTTTCGTTATATTTCTTACCATGCTTCAGGCCATTGTTGCGATTCTTTCCTTCCTACACGACAATAAAATATGATGGAAACGCAGTTCCTCCATCGGGTCTTCCTTAGTAAAAAATCAAATATGCTCGAGTTTATGAAGAAACAACGCAAACAAAATGCAGTCTTCTCTTCTGCATACAGCACACCTCACTGTTTTCCCACGTCTATATGTTTAACCATCAGTTTGAGGTTAATTGTATATTTCTATTATATATTTTGTGGATTTATCCTGTGTACCAGTACTACTGCTATACTGTATAAGTGTATGGTTTTATGAATTTTTCATATATGCGTGTGTAGTTGTATCTGTTATACTCTCGTTACTTTGCAGAAATTATCTTATCATTTCCTTTTCATAAACTTAATCTTTCTCTCTCTCAAATATTTTTAATAATACAGTATTGTATAATAGACTATATATGAAATAGCAATAGTTATTATTAAAACAAATAAAAATTACAAACAACTTAACCACCATTTCCATCTATGGTCACTAGCAATATCTTAAGAGTTGCTTAAGGTTTAAAAATAAATAATAATAATGAAAACAACAAAACTTTGTTCCTAAAATTAGATGTTTAAGGATCACTAAGGATGAGGTTCTGTGGACATCTGGTTGGCTGGGAAAAATTGTTTTTTTTTTTAATTCTTTGCATCTTCCATGTCTGGTCTCTCTCACTTTCGCCATTCACCGTCGAACATCTAAAACGTCGATGAAAAACCCTTGTCTCCCCCCTCAATTCATCTCAGACAACACTCTTCGCTGAATTTTCCCACACACAAAGAAGAAAGATGAAATGGATTGGATTGGAACCCGATACCTGTATCCAAACTAACCTGAACATATACAAACATTAGCCTTAAGCCAGTACAAAATAGATACTAGTTTGATTCGATTTCATCATCTAAAGCATTTAGTATGTGCATTGTAACCATTTTACCATTTTAATCTCTTTGGCTAATACTAAAACCTCAAATATTTATATAACTAGGTGCCACTGCCCCCACAATTTATATTGTAGGTTCGTCCCTTTTATCGATACTAGTTATACTTCAATTTTTTTGAATTTTAGATACGAGAGGTTTTACTTATTTTGTAGAGACATATTTGCATTTTTTTTTCACTCATGAACTCTAGATACAAAATTATTATTTACATATTAAAAAATACAAAGAAGAAAAAATGCAAAACAAATAGAATATTTTCAACGAGAAACGTGTTTGTCTAACTTTTCTTCACCTTTAATATCAGAGTCAAAGAGATTTGAATTCAGATTTGTTTGAAATTCAGATTAAATTCAAGTATTTTGTTAAGTTTAAGATGTAATTAATCAAACGGAACCCAAATCTGAAGTATATCTCGGGTATTGAGTAAAACCCAAACTCGAACCAAACCTGACGAGTTTTTATCCGAAACCCGACCCGAATAATAGAAATACCTGAATGTGTCTAGGACCCCTTTATCAAAATACCCAAAAATCTAAAATATCAGACCCCAACTTGAATGGGTATCCGAACACCCAGACCTATTTCGCAAGATTCTCTTTAAAATCCACCAGAAATTGGAGACTAGGAAGACTATCGCTGCTCTTGATTAATTGAAAAGCTTGCCCTCTCTTATGTTCTTTTGTAAACTCTAATTTTTTTGTTTTGTTTGACAATACTTCCATGTAAGTCAATATACAAATAAATATTTTTACTTTAGTTTGGTTTTGTGTTATTCTTGGTTAATCTTGATTTATATTATATTTGTATTATATTTATATTTCTAATATGATAATTATGTTGAATTGATTGTATTATTATACTTGATTAACATTAGTATATTTTTTTAAGTTATAAATAATTTATTGATTTATTTTAAATTTAAGCTATAATTTAAAACCTTTGTTTTTTGGGAAATATTTATACGACATATAATGATTAATATAATTGGTTAATATTATTATATTTTTAAAATTTGTAAATAATGATTTATTAATATATCCTTTTGAAAAATATTAATATGATGTGTCCAATTTCTTAAATTTTGATTGGTTACCCAATTTACATGATGTGTTGTTCCTTCAAAAATGCTGATGTGAAACATAGAATAATTAATATTGGCTTAGAGAAATTAGGTGTATTGATCGAAATGTTTTTATTGGATGTCAATTTTAATGATGTATCACTTCTAGAACACCCCAAAAAGCTGAGATGTCAACACTGGAGAAACACTTTGAGTTTTTATTGTGTTTGGCAATTAGTTTTATGAATAATAAGAATAAGTCCTATATAGAATAAAATGTGTTTGGTAAGAAAGATAGTATAAAGATACTAATGTCACAGCCAAAGACGTCAAGCAAGGTCTTGAGAGGTACTCATGACTGCCATGGTTCTGACTCTTGACTCAAAATCACATTTCATGCTTTTTCAGGTGGCTTTAATAAGTAAATTGTGAACTTAACCAAACCTGCAATTATTATTGTCTGTAGCATCGAAGTTGGTAGGGTTACACTTACCCCGGCCCCAAAATTTGTCATAATTGATGATGGATGAGACTAGTTTAGAATTTCACGCTGATAATTATGCCAAGTAAGTAATTAAGCTCTCGATTCTCAAGTATACACGTTAGCACCTGTGAGTGGTTTCGCTATTGCAAACATTTCTTGTATAGTATTGTAGTTTTGTCATGATCTGATCTTTCTTTTAGCTATAATAACCACTATGTTTCTATCTTTCGTGTTTTTGCTTCAGTTTTGCAAACAGGTTACAAGAGAAGTGATCTCCTAAGCTTGGAGTGATCTTAATGCTCACCAAACTCCGGATTACCACCACATGATGTGCCTGCTACTTTGTCTGCAGAGACACTTCCTATTGTTGTGTCTTTGTAAAACAAGAAGAAGTGTTTTACTACCAACTTTATTAAGACATAAACTCATCTTCTACTTCTCATCTTCTAACACTTCTTCTTATTTTACAAAGACAATATTTTCAAAATGTTAATTTTTTTTTTAACTTAATTTTTTATATATATGAAATTTACCGTTACAGAGCTATGACAAAAGTCACACAGTTTTTAAACAATAAAAGCAAAACAGTTATAGCCTTATAGGCTAGTATTACAAGTAGAGCAAGATGGTAACTGAATCTTCCGCTCCGGTTGGCTTCTTAGAAAAAGAGGACATCTAGCCACGTCCGCGATTCCCGCGTCCACAGCCACGGCCACGGGACATACGTCCACGGTTTCCTCTTCCTCTAGCATTAAAGGACTCTTGTATCTCCTTAGATTTGAGGGATGGTTGAACCCGTCTCTCACGCAATAGCCTTTGTCCTGAAGGAGTCATATGATCCATCACTTCAGATTCACTGTCTGAATCCTCTGGCTCAACAAAATCTCCATCGAAAGGAAGTGAATCCCCATATGAAAAAGAGGAGACTATAAGGCTAAACCTGTTTTTAGCAAGGACACTTACCTCATGGTCATTTAGAACGTCACTATCTTTTATGACTGCAACTTCATTAACTGTTTCAACTGTGCAAATAGCCCCAATTGCAACTTTAACTTCCATATTTGTCTGGCAATCTGCCACTCTAGTGCATATATTTGTGACTTGGATTGGGGCAGCCTCATTGTCTAGGGCTGTATTAACTTGGACTTCTAACTCTTTTTGAATGACAACAATCGGGGATTCCTCTTGAAGATTGATTGGAGATACCAGAGCTAGGGCGGTAGATAAGCTAACAATGGCAGGAGCATTGACCTCATTCAAGACAATTTTGGTGACTTTTTGATGTGGCAATTTTTGGTTCATGCAACAGGAAGCTTTATGTCCTAACTGTCCACAATCTCCACATTTAACTGGAACCCAAACGTATTCAACATCAACCATAGATATGTTTCCCTTTTTATCCACAGCTGCAATCTTAGGAGGGAATGCTTTACTCAACTCCACTTTCACCAAAATTTTGGCCTCACCCATTAAAGAAGGGTCAAGTCTTGGTTTGTGAAATGACCTGACCCGTTTTTAAAAAATAAAATTAATAGATAATAAATATATAAATATAATATAATAATAAACATCTAAGCTAGTGGTCCCATACCCACTAGCCACCTAACCATGATCATACCAAACAGCGGAAATAATAAAACCAATAAATAACCAATAAACCAATAACCAATATCAAATAAACCGTAATAATTCCAAAACCATAAACTAAAGATCCAATCAACATAAACTAGAAAACCAGCAATCCTAAACAACATTCTAGGATTCAACTCTAGCAATCTAAAAAAATCTAGACAACAACCAAGCGAGCCACTAGAACATCATCCTCTTCATTGCCATGATCCCACGGTCACACTTTGCCTTTACCTGCACCACAAACACAATGAGATGCATGAGTATTACCAGAAATATCCAGTGAGGCGATCCTCCCATCTAAGAGCTATACACACAAGCAAATCAAGAGTACAAATCCAAATAAAATATAACAACCAACCATTAAACAGAACAACCAATAACACTTTCACCACACCTACACATCATCACACAAAACAAGTCATACAACCCAATCGCTTAGATAAGCTCATGGTCATGCACTCACCTTAACAAGTGATTCACGAAAATAACAACAACCAAATGAGAGGCTCTCCAATATCCAAGAACAACCAAACTCGCTCCTACAACCGATCACAACAATAAACAAACATTGAAAATAAACTGCCAGAAAAATCAGAAAAGAGCAACCTCACAAGTGAAACCACAAAATCAAAACAAACCGTTAACTTTCTAATCCCTCCGGTGTACGCAAGGTATGTACGTCCGGAATCGTGCCACAAAATTTCAGCACGATCAAATCTCAGATGAAACCGCAATCGATCCCGAAACACCCGCTGATCTCAATCCGCGACTGAGACGAAACGCCCCACGAAACTGCCAATATCTCCTAGAATATTAATTAAAATTCACTTCTGTTTTAAGGAGAGTCTACGAAAATATCTTAGCTACAACCCTACCAAAAATCAATACCTTTCGAAACGATTTGACCAGTCGGATCCTCCTTCTCCCAAACCCTAACAGCTCTGTTTCTCTCTTTGCTCTAAAGAAAAAACTTGATCTACTTCTCTTCTTCTTTTACACCATGAAACCAAGGGTTCTCACACTTTCTCTCCCTCTCTCTCAATGTCAATGTCGACAAAATCACAAAAGAAGAGAGGAGGCGTGACATGAGAGAAATTAGAGATTTTTTTGGTTTAATTAGATTAAACCAAAATCAATTAAAATCTACCTCTCTGGTTTATTCAACACATCCCAAACTCTAATCCCGGAACACGGATGTTACAATTCTCCTCCACCAACATGGATTCGTCCTCGAATAACGAACAACCATCAGCCAAGGACTCCCGTGCAACCGTCTCCACAGCCTGCACTCCTCCGACCGATCTACGAAGGTGACCTCTAGGCGATAGACTCACGCTCCAGGCATTATTTGCTCTCGACTTTTGGACTTTCCTTTACTCATAGGCCTAACCCTTGAGTTTTTTATTGGCTCCTCATCAGACCTAAGTCTGCATGCCATAATGTTGGCTCCTCATCGGGCCTAAGCTCGCATGCCAAAATATCTAAGGAAGTCCAATATTCTGTCTCTCGGGTTGCCACCCTACAGCGCGCCCCCGGATCGTCATCCAAAGTCGATATACCAACCATACTCCCAAGCCACAAAATCTCAGAATATGGCAGTACTAGGAGAACCAAAGTCCCCCAAGAGTCGCGAGCAAATAATTCTGAACACGTCTGAGTCCTATCCCTATCCAGGTTTCCTTCCCGTGGCTCGCGTATGACAACACAATGTCCTACCAACCACATATCTCCTCACTGGGATACCTCATGACCACACAAGGATCATCTCACTGCCCCACGGGCCACCACAAAGGCCAAACAAATGTCCTAAACAGGACCGCCACAAAGGCCAAACAAATGTCCCAAACAGGACCGCCACCAAGGCCACTTGTCCCGAAAGACCGTCACAAAGACCACTCGTCCCGAATGACCGCCTAAACAGGCAACTCTCGCTAAACAGCCCGCCACAAAGGCCACACATCTGGCTAAACAGTCCGCCACAAAGTCCACACATCTGGCTAAACAGCCCGCCACAAAGGCCACACATCTGGCTAAACAGTCCGCCACAAGGCCACACAATGGCTAAACAGCCTGCCATAAAGGCCACACAATTGGTTTAACAGCCCGCCACAAAGGCCACACAATATCTCAAAAGACCGCCACACACGGGCCCAATGACTCAGAAGTCCGCCACGAAGGCCACACTAGCCCTCCAAGGCTCACAACCACTAAAAATGGACAATTCTAACTCCCATAAAACTTTCCATTTTTAGAACTTTCCACTTTTGAAATCTTTCCTCTAATAGAAACTTATATTTCAGGAAACTTTCCCTCAACACCATCATAATCCCAAAAGACTCTCATCAAAGGAATCTTCTTCTTCCGAAGTTCCTTGATCCTCCTCTCGAGAACCCTCACTGGTCTCGCCTCCAAAGTCATGTTAGGCTGAAGATCTTTAGGAATCTTAGCCAACAACTGATCATCCTCACGGAGACACTTCCTCAACATAGAAACATGGAAAACCTTGTGGAACGCACCTCACGCAACTCCAGCCTATATGCTGTCGGTCCCACCCGTTCAATCACTCTGAACGGACCCATATACCTCGAACTCAACTTACTGTCTGTCAATGACCTGTTTGGACCCTGCAACATGGCCATCTTGAGGTACACTCTGTCTCCTACCTGAAACTCAAGATCTCCTCTCCTCTTATAGCATAACTCCTCTGCCTATCCTGAGCCTCCTTCATGTTCAGCTTGATAACCTGAATCTTCTCTGTGTTCTCCTGAACAAAATCTGCCCCGAACATGCTCCTCTCCCCCACCTAAGTCCAGCATAACGGTGTACGGCATGGCCTTCCATACAAAGCCTCATAATGAGCCATCTTAGTACTCGCCTGGTAGCTGTTGTTGTAAGTAAACTCTACCAGGTTCAGGTGATCTACCCAATGGCCACCCCAATCCAACACACACATCCTCAGCATATCCTCTAGCGTCTGGATCGTCCTCTCCAACTGTCCATCTGTCTAGGATGATAAGTTGTACTCATATGCACCTTAGTGCCCATCTCTGCCTGAAATGCTCTCCAGAACACCGAAGTGAACTTAGAATTCCTATCAGACACAATGCTCGCTGGCACCCTATGTAACCTGACTATCTCCTTCACATACGTTTTAGCCAAGACCGCTGCTCCATCAGTCTTCTTAATGGCCAGAAAATGTGCCGACTTAGTCAACCAGTCCACAATGACCCAAATAGTATCAAACGTCTGGACACTGGCAAACCTACCACGAAGTCCATAGTCATCATATCCCACATCCACTCTGGAATGGGAAGACTCTTCAGAAATCCACCTGGTACCTGATGCTCAGCCTTCACTAGCTGACACACATCGCACCTCGCAACCCAACTAGCCACGTCCTTCTTCATCCCGACCCAGTGATAGTACCTCTTGAGATCACGGTACATCTTAGTCGCTCCTGGATGAATAGAGAACATACTCGCATGACCCTCTCTTAGGATCTCCTACCTCAACTCCTCATCCTTAGGCACACAAATCTGCCCATGCACCAAAATAGTACCATTAGCCGAAACCTGATACTCTGAATCAACATCTTTTGAGGCAGTCAACAGCCCCAAATCCTTCTCCTGAGCCAACCGCACTCTGCTCAACAAATCTGCTCTATCAGCTGCAACCAAACCCAACGGCTCCTAAGAAACCGCACACAAGCTCGACGCACTAATCTCCCCTACCAGAGACTCTATATCCTGCTCCTGAGCCGAAGCCGCCCGCTTCCGACTCAAAGCATCAACAACCAAGTTAGCCTTACCAGGGTGATAGGCTATCCCCAAATCATAATCAGCCACCAGCTCCATCCACCGGCTCTGCCTCAAATTCAGCTCGGGCTGAGCGAATATATACTTCAGGCTCTTATGATCTGTAAACACCTGTACCTTTGCACCATAAAGATAAAATCTTCAAATCTTCAGGGAAAAACTACATCACCCATCTCCAAGTCATGAGTAGGATAGCTGTCCTCATGCTTCCGCAACTGCCGCGAAGCATAGGCAATCACCTTCCCATGCTGCATCAACACACACCCCAAACCAACTCTGGATGCATATGTATAAACCACATAGGGTTCTCCCTGCTCAGGAAAAGCCAACACTGGAGCGGTAGTCAACATCTCCTTCAGGCTTGCAAAGCCTTCCTCACACTCTTGTGACCAAACAAAAGGAACATCCTTCCCTGTCAACTTAGTCAACGGACGTGCTCTGCTCGCAAATCCCTGCACAAACCTCCTGTAGTAACCTGCCAAACCAAGGAAACTCCTGATCTCTGTGGCATTCTGCGGTCTAGGCCATTCTTTGATAGCCTGAATCTTCTCCGGATCTACAGAAACCCCATCTGCAGACACAATATGACCCAGAAAACCCATCTCACGCTGCCAAAAACTGCACTTGCTCAACTTAGCAAACAACTTCTGCTCCCGCAGCTTCTCCAGAACTGCCCTCAAATGCATTGCATGCTCTTTAGGACTCTTAGAATAAACCAGGATGTCGTAGATGAAAATGATGACAGACACGTCCAGAAACTCCTGAAACACGCTGTTCAACAATCTCATAAGCGTTGCTGGTGCATTTTTCAACCCAAACGCCATCGCCACGAACTCATAAACCCATACCTCGTCCTTCTACTTGACGAACAACACCGACGCTCCCCACGGTGAAGTGATAAGACGTAAAAATCCCCTATTTTCTTCCTCAGCTCTACTAGACTAAAAATCAAGTATACTGACATCAACTCACCACCACCCGGATATCAACACCTCTTGTCCATCCAAGAACCTCTAGTAACTTGTCTCTTAAGGAAACTTCAACAAGATAGCTTATTACAAAATTAGCTTCCGGCTTAGCAATTCTCCACAGCAAATCATCAATTTTAGCGTAATAAAACAAACAAGTACCATACGTTCGCATATTCTGATTCACCGCATCAAATGCCTTGCAGGCCGCTAACTCAAACCACTTGAATCTAGAAACCCTATCCATCTCCAATGAACTTCATCCAACATCGTCGCAACGATTAATTTATCCTGCCATGAAGGCTTCTCGTGAATTTATGTATCTGGCAAACATGCCTTTCCCGGCTCATACCTGCTGCAACTCCCCTTCCCGGGACTCCAGCACCACCGGCCGCACAATCCTGACGCAACAGCCACACATTCATGACCGCTCCGGTCATAAAACCCTGACTCATTGGACAACACCTCCAAAACCCGAGATTAAACCACCAACACTCTCTCGAGGTCTACATTCAGTCATTATGTTTATACTCACGTCCTAGGCATTGTTTGCTCCCAACTCTTCCATCCTTAGGTCGCAACCTTCGAGCCATACCGATCTCACTGTCAGACCACCGTTTTCGATTTATACCGTCTTACTCTTGGACCATAATCCTCAAGATCTCGGTATTAGGGAAACTAATCATCCCCTCGGGGGAACATCATCCCCTCTGCCACTCTCGGAGCCCACAGCCCCTCGAGCTATCAGTGTTCTGGAAAAAACCACCATCCCCTCACGAGCAACAATCCTTAAAGGCAATAGTCCTCCATCCTCCTAACATAAGATGTAAAAATCCTCAACATCCGCAGCCCTAGGCTGCACCCCGCCATATGCGGTACAACTGGAGCCTGCACTGGTACCCCTCACGGTAACCGCTCCAACAGCACGTCAACAGATCCGCCAAGCGATCATCTCGACCCTGGACTTCACCCGCTGCAACCGGAATAGTCGAGATATCTATGATATCAAATGTATCTGCAGTAGACCAAGGAGCTACAAACATAAGACAATCATCCACATGTCATAATCCTCTTTGAAGAACCCAAGCTCTTGTTGAAGAATCAGGAATGTGGAACAGAAACTTAGAGTCATCTAGTTTGCGGATAAAGATTCTACACTTCCCTCCCCAAATTCTATTGACTACCGCATGAACTAAGCCACCTGGAGAAGGATTGCATCTATAGAACTGGCCTAATATATATATTCCTTTTGGTTCTCTAGACCTTGCAACAAGACATGACTTGGAATCGTTACCTTTGGAGTTCCGTCTTCCATGTAATCCGGTGAAGTAGCTCTGTAGAGATTCCTTGCTACCATATTCATTTTAGCAGTCCAAGGGAACCTAATAGCATCCTCATGGCCCGTTTCAAGAAATTTACTTGAATCCAAAGTTGTTGTCTTCACTGAAAAATTAAGACCATTTGAATCATCTTTTACCATTTTGAGTGGTATAGTCCATGTTCCCTTAAGGGGTGCAGTGGGGAGAGGATGACGAGGGAGGAGAAACTTTTGTGGATTGTGTAGCAGGGTTTTGTGTGTCAGGGAGAGACGATGGAGCAGAAACGAACTCACCACCGCAATTGACTCCCTGAGACGCATCTTGTACGACAGTGTTATTCAACGGTCAAATTGTCGACTTGGTTGTAACAGGAATTGTGGGCTTCGATCTCAAAAAATAATTTGTAATCACCCGAGAAGAATAACCGAACAAAGCTGGTGAAGAACCAAGTTTTGATTTCGCCACCGTGTCTGGTGAAATCGAATCCACCAGAGAAGATGAAGATCTAGCACTATCCAGTAAAGGTTCATCCATCAAGGGATTCACCACCGCTTGAGGAAGAGGTTTCACCGATGAAGAAGAAATCTTCTGCGTCAAATGATGCAGGTGAGGCCACCGGGGATCTGGAGGATCGACGATGACTCCTCCTCCTCCAGAAACATCCTTTGCTCCGTTGCCGTGAAATAAACCCGAGACTGATTTCATGTAGGTAGGTACTGGGGATCGATTTAATGGAGCTAATCTTGCTGATGAAGAGCAGGAGAAGCAGCCGACGACGATTCCGCAACGATTGCGGTTTCGCCAGAGAAAGCAAGTGTGAAAAGTAGTTTTCACCTTACGAGAGAGAAACTTTAGGCGCGTGTACTTCATAGTTATGTTTTTTTCTCATTTATTTTTATTTTTCTAAAGAGTTTTACCTCCGGGGTTCTACTATTGGAGGTGTAAAAAGTTAAAGTATCCTAATAAAGTTCTTAACTTTGAATGATGTAAAATTTACAATAAAAATATTGTAAAGAACTCCATGAGTGATTTTCCCATTAAAAATATATAATATTAGATTTTTATTAATAAAAATAAAATAGTGTTTTTGCCCCTAAGATAAAAAAATAAAATAGTGTATGAAAATAAAGTGTCTGGTAACAAAGATAATGGTATTAAATAAATGAAAAAAAAAAAAAAAACTGAACATCAATGATTCTCTATTAATATATAGAGGAAATGTGTGGAAGTTCTCTTGATCTAATAATTGACCAATGATTTACTAATACTCCCTTAATACTTTTACATCATGTTTAGGGTTTTATTTATAGTAAATGCAGATTCTTGCAGATAATGGTCCAAAAATTATCGAGTAGTCCATAATGTCGCATGTATATATAGGCGTTCGTCGTGTCGTGGTCTAGTGTGTTGTGGGGAGAATTTGTCCGTCATAGAAATGTCGTAAATGCAAAACCGAATGTTGTAGATCCGAGTATTGTGGAGAGAACTACACCGTGTAATTATTGTTTATTTATGCATCATATTTGTATATAATGTATGAAGTAGTTGAATATCATCATAATTATATACTAAATTAAGAGAGTACGGGTTAAAATTCATTTTATTTATATTGTAATTTTTAGATAAACTATAATTTTTGTGATTATTTTTAAAATTTTTTTGGATAAACATTATGCAATAAAATCATATGTTAAATATGATGGCTTGAAAAAAAACACATATTTTGTAAGTTTTATATTGTTAATGATTCTAGATAAGTATCTGTGTTATAAAACTGGTTAAATTTTATTTTATACAAAATTTGGTATATTTTATATTATAAAATAAAATTTTAATATGTTGTATTAGGTTATACATGTGAAGTTATTTCAACAATGTATATTCTACATCATGACTTGAATGTCATTATAAGACATAATTTTGTAAATTTGGTTTTTAAAAAGCGAGTTATTATATTATGAATAATTTAATATATTATTATACTTTTTGTTTTCATATACTTGGTTTCTTGAAATTCTTTCATATTATAGTGACATATTATTGACATTGCTATAACAAATCAATTTAGAGTGTTTATAGTTTCTAACTTTTATATCAAGTTTCAATATATTAAAAATATTTCAACAAAAAAATATGAAATTGAAAATTCAACAAAAAAATATGAAATTGAATTTCAATATTCAAATTTTGCCCCTTACTCAGTAAATTTTTTTTAATTCAATAGATATTATTTTTAAAGAATAATATTACTAAAACTTGAATATTTTATAGATTGAACAATTTATATTTGATTTTTAAAATTCAACTTATGGTATATTCGGAAATAAAACTATTTTAAAATTATAATAAATAATATGATAATTTATTTGTTTCACAAAATATACTCGTATATAAAAATGAGAGGTGAAGTCTAATGATAATTAACAAATTAATATGTTAAGTAAGATATCAAAAAAAAATATTTGATGAACAATTTAATAAAGGAAATTAATATGGTAAGTTAGATGATATGATTCTTTAGAATATTCTCTTTAAGATTTTCGGTATAACCTATTTGTAACCAATTAATCTATCAATTAATATTTAATGTATAATCTATTTGTAACCAACTTATTAAAATTATATAGTATACAAAACAATGTTATGTACTTCCGTTTTATTATAAAGGGGATATATATATATATATATATATATATATATATATGTGAGTGTGAAATTAACAATAGTTATTATTAAAACAAGTAAAAATTACAAACAACTTGAAATATAAATAATTAACCTCATAACAAACATGGGTCGGCCCACCTACCTACTTTTCATTATGCCTCAGAAGAATTTTGGGTCGGAAGGAGCAAGATCCTTCCCAAAAACAAAAACCCTAAGATTCTATCAACAACAAAAAAACAAAAACATGGTGTTACCAAAAACAAAAAACCTGGATGCAGCAATGAAAACAGAAATCTAAAATAGTAACATGTAGTAGTGGAGTCCTATGGGACAAATAAATAAATCCACTTGGTTTCAGACTTGGTACAACCCAAAGTCGAAAGAAGTTTGGTTTCGTCCATTTTAACATGGTGAAAATAAGAGTGAAGTTTGAGCCGAAACAGGTCAATAGGCGGGATCGCGTCCCAACTTATTTCAAGAATGAATTCCATGGCTACGATGACGATATGCCGAAGTCGTTACAAAGGTTCGCGAAGTTGCTGGATAAAGAGAAGGACGAAGATGGTGCCGGATTGAAGGCCGCAGAGGATATCGTGGCGGCGTTGCGCCGACAATATGGCATTCCCAAGTTCTGCAACTTGACTCTCGAGCTTCCTCAGTTAAAAGAGTTTCTGTTTTCTACGGAACTCAATCCGCCGATCAGTGACCAGGTGAACATTTTCTTTTGCTTCTTCTTGTCAGATAGGTTTGCTTCAAGAGCGGACCCAAGTGAGAGAGTATGGAGTCAGTTGACCCCCATTAATTAAAAAAAAAAGTTTAATAATGAACCCATATAAACCATAAACCATTTGCGTTAGTCTCAATATATTTTCAGAGTTATGTTTCGACCCGGTAAAAAAAGTTTCTAGGTCCTGCTGCCATACATTGAATCTTAGCTTTTTATTTCACCTGAAGCTGATTCCATTGTTGTTCTCTATGTATTGGTTGTTTCCTGCTTGCAATGGAACCCAACTTCTGAGTTGATTTTTGAAAGTAAGGACACACTTTGTAAGAATTTGGTTTATGTTTTCTTCAGGTTCATCATGACATGAATGCTCCACTATCGCATTACTTCATTCACACTAGCCTCAAATCCTACTATACGGGAAATGTGTTTGGGAGATACAGCATTTTGCCCATCATTGATGCACTTAAACAGGGTGTAAGAGTGGTTGAACTAGATCTGTTTCCGTGTGGTAAAGACAGCATTTGCGTTAGGCGAAGATGGTATTCGGTTTCGCACTCTTTTACTTCATGAATTGAAATTTTTTTTTGAGTCAGATTAATTCTTGTTTTGCTTTTGCTATGAACTTTTGCTTTAATTATTGCACTTGATAGGAAATTTGAGAAGCCTCTGGAATTGCAAGAGTGTTTGGATGCTATTAAAGAACATGCCTTTACTCTCACGAGGAGTTATCCAGTGATAATTACATTCAAGGACGACCTGAAACCGGATCTTCAGTCCAAAGCTATTCAGGTTTAGAATGTTCTTTTTTTTCCTCACTATCATAATATATGATCATATAGATGTATGTGATTATCTTGACCTGATGGTATGAATATGTTGTTGCATGCATATGTAGATGATAGATCAGACATTTGATAATATGGTGTATCACCATGATCCTCATAGTTTGGAGGAGTTTCCTTCACCAGCACAACTGCAAAATAAGATACTAATATCACGAAGACCCCCAAAAGAGTTGTTATATGCTAATCACGAAGAGAATGGTGTTGAAATACGAGAAGAGCCCACAGATGAGAATTTCCAGAGTCTAGTTGGCTTTCATGCTGTGGAACCAAGAGGCATACTACAAAAAGCTTTAACAGGCAACATCCAACAACCAGGATGGTACGAAAAAGACGTTATAAGGTATTGTGGAGCAAAATAAGTTTATATTTATATACATACCAAAACCCTTACTCAAGCCTCGACATGTTGAGAGTAGTTGGCTCGTAAAATACTAAAAAGCTAACTGATTAGGCAATACTTGATAATAAACAGCTTCACTCAAAATAGATTCCTGCGGACACGTCCAAATCGCAATTTTTTTAGCAATGCCCCCTATAAACCTCAGAGGGCTTGGATGCACGGTGCACAAATGATTGCACTAAGCAGGCAGGTGTGTGCCTCAAAATGTTTCTTTCTCGCTATTTTTTTTCCTGGTTTCTCTTGCTCATTAATAGTAGTTGCACAAGCATGTAGTATACTCACTATGTGGAATCAGGGCCGGCACATAGTAAAAAAAAAAGAAAATTTGCTTATAAATATAAACGGGTCATGTCTACTCTTTGTTTTGTTTCGGGCTTAATTACCTATTGGCCTCCGTGGATACAACATGTTTTATCGCATAACTACAGGAGGACAAAGAAAAACTTTGGTTGATGCAAGGGATGTTTAGAGCGAATGGAGGGTGCGGTTACGTCAAGAAGCCGAGTTTCCTTTTGAATCCAGATTCTAGTGGAGTTTTCTATCCAACAGAGAATCCAGTGGTGGTGAAGACATTAAAGGTTTGTCATCCTACAACAATTACATTATATGCTTCTATTTTTCTCACGTAATTAGATAGGGGATGGAGGACATTATATTATATCTTGCAGGTCAAAATATATATGGGTGATGGATGGAACGTGGACTTCAAGAAGCGCATAGGTCGACTGTCTAAGCCGGATTTATACGTTAGGGTAAAATAATATCGGGAGATGGTATACATAACTTTCTTGGTCTGAAATGAGTTTGATTTTGGTTCTTTCAAAACGCAAATGCACAGATTAGTATCGCCGGTGTGTCCCATGATGAGAAGATTATGAAAACGACGGAGAAAAACAACGAATGGACTCCTACTTGGGGAGAAGAATTCACATTCCCCTTGACCTACCCTGATCTTGCTTTGCTTAGTATTGAAGTCTATGACCATGAAGTATCGACTGCAGATGTTTTTGGTGGTCAGACATGTCTACCGGTTTCGGAACTAATAGAAGGAATTCGAGCTGTTCCACTCTATGATGAAAAAGGTGAGGCATGCAGCTCGACAATGCTGCTCATCCGTTTTAGGTGGTGCTAGCCTACAAGTTTCTTCTCGGTCGAGTGGAGTTTCTTAGAACCTTTCAAAGCTTACGCTTTCTAGAACCCCTATAGTTCATCAAGATCCACTTGGAAGGGGGAAGGGGTTTAGGCAAGGCTTAGACTCCAAGACTGAGATAAGGTCTTACTCCAGAACTCCTTGGTATTATCATTATTCAAGTTTCTTTCACTTGTATTGTTGAATTTCGTTTACTATCCTTTTTTTTTTTTCTATTTCCTTTTATTTGTTGGTTTTGAAGACTGACTTTTTTAAGAAAGGAAGGATTAGTTACAAGTGTTCTTTCTTTACTTGGGGGACTTCAAAAACTATTTTTCATTCTTCTCCAAGTTCTTATCGAGATTGGTTCAAAACAATAAGTTTTTTCTTGGGGTCATATATACTTCTTTAGGTTCAGCCGTTCCGGGTAACAACTGCTGATGAAACGGAAACCTAGTGATGAAGTAAATCACCCATTCTTCATTTGTGGTCTTATTATACATATACAATTTGTAAAAGTTCAGATGAGAGTTCAAGTATTAATTTTTCATAGCAGATCTAATTAGGTGTAGAATTTTTGAAATTTTGCCCCTCTAGATGTGACAAATGTGGCGACAATGCTAAGCCACATGTCACTATTTACTTGGTCATCTTCTGACCATTAATACACCATCTCCCAAACCAACACTTTTCTTTAAGACACACACAGAAAACAAAAACAGGCTTTAATGTTTGGTCTCTTGTTCACGTGAAAAAAAAAACAAAAAAAAAAACAGATTGCATTTGGATAACCACAAGCAAAATCGATTTTGATATCATCAAATCTATAAATATATATACGACGTATACATATTACCTCTCAAACCAAACTGAGATGAGTTTTGGATCTCGTCTTCTTTTGTTTCTCATACTAACTCTTCCACTCGTTACATCTTCATCCCGAAACACTCTTTCTGTTTCAGGTTTCATCTCTTTTTTGTTGATTCTTATTGCTTTATGTTCTGATTCTTTAAAATGTTATATTCTGATTGTGTTTTTCTTTGGGTTTGAAGTGGTTTCATTTGTTAGGAATTGGGCAGACAAGGCCAGATCATAGAATGTTGATGGTGAGCATCGAGGATTATGGTGATCCCTCTGCAAACACTAGACACGATCCCAGCGTTCCAACCAATGCAAAGGCTAACACAACACCTTAAGACTCTTTTGAGTTTACTTGTTTAGTCTTTGTTTAATAATTTCTATTATTTACTTCTGAATTAGTTGACTCTCCCCACTCTATGTAATCTGTAATATATTTAACTGAGTAACAAAGCAAAAAAAAAAATTTAGAAACCTTGTGGCTATGTATAAACCAGACAATTTGGCAAAATCGAGACATGGTGCTGGTGCTAAGACAAAACATGCACAATTTCTTCAGCTGTCAAAATATAAACACTATTGGTGCTATGTTGTGGAGCTTGATGCAAGGGTTTCAGAACCTTCTAGTGGAAGACTACTTAGTAGCTTCCAGTGATGAATGGTTTAGTTAGGGTTCTGATCTCTCAACTCGATCTCCCCCAGAAATCTACCTTCTTTCAATTTAGAGAACACCTGTGCAAAAGACCAAACATTGGATTGGGTTAGCTTTTACTAATGGCACAGTAGCAGCAGAAGCCTCTGTCTAACTCACTCCCAAAAGCTAGTTCAAGAGAGGAGGATTGCCTCATACTATATATATTGTCCAAAGAATTATGTTTCTTCCGATGTGGGATATATTCTAACACACCCCCTCACGCTCAGGATTGGATATCTGTAGCGTGAAGTTTGTGGGACTGGACATCCACGGGTGGTAGTCCACACAATCGAGAAGAATAGGTCTTGGCTCTGATACCATATTAGTAATGGGCCTAACTCACTCCCAAAAGCTAGCTCAAAAGAGGAGGATTGCCTCATACTATATATATTGCCCAAGGAATTATGTTTCTTCCGATGTGGGATATATTCTAACAGAACTGACCAATTCCCCATTGCAACTAACTTCAAAGGCGCCTGAACTTTGCAGGGAAGACTGTAAGAAGTTACCAAGAAGCCAAGTGGAGGCCATGGCCCCGAATCTATTCGCTCTCAAAGAGTGGTACCAAGCAGGAGACTGTTCAATTCCAATCATAGGAAATATATGTTCACCTCCCATTATAAGACCAATAACTCCCATCTGAGCAACTGGCACACCCTTAGCTAAAAGCCGCTTCGCCGCTGGTGCAGGGTAATCCAGGAAAGCTGTTTGTGGCATCTTCTTCACGGATACTGCAGTTCGCCTACAATAAAAACGAATTTGCATCCAACAAGAAATGAGAATCTTGATGCATCTAAAGAATAAATTAAAAAGTGATGAGTTTCACCGTTTTATACATAAAAGTGGTGAAAAAGCCAATGACTTGTAAAAGAAGTCAAAACTTACTTGTAAGAGCAGGAGCGCAGAAGTTCTACGGTGTTTCCAAATCCAACACCACTCGACTTCTGCAAAATTGAGGAATGGTTATTAAAACATAAGTGGTGTGAGACATTTAGTGGGAAACAAAGAGAGAAACTAACGATGAATTCGAATTCACCTGTGAGAGGAAATCTAGGGTTGCTGGGGCGATCACAGCCTGACGTTGCGGTTGAGAGATGGATGGTGCTGAGATTTCGGCGGTGGAGGAGTGAATAGATTGAGGAGATCGGTGAAGAAGCGGTAGTCCTAGAAAGATCAGTTGTGTTTTGTCCATGGTTGAAATTGAAATCTCAGAGAGGGAATGAATGAAGTTGAATTTTGAAGGAGTGATCGATCGGGTTAAACCTTTGCGGTCCAACCTTTGGTGTTGAAATTGAAATCTCAGAGAGTGGGATGCAAGCTGATCTTTATCCTAGTTAACACTGGTTTACATTGATGACAACGTCCAATATTTCTGTTTTATTATACTTTTACAACCCCATGTTTTGAAAATGCAATTAGCAACCCCACCATTGTGATTAGATTCATTACGATTACCAAACAAATTTTTAGTTATGTTTTACAAAACTTTGAAAGAGAGGTACACTGATGATACAATTCCCTCTAACACAATATCATGAAAAGTTTGGTGAGACAAGAACAAGTGTTCTTTTAGGCTAAATAATACAATACAGTATTATATATAATTGATAAAAAGATTGAATTTCATAGAAGCGGTACATACGAATCTCACCCATAAACAAATTTTTACAAGATAATTAATACATTCAAATCTGCATAGGAAAAAAGAAAATAGCACAATCCTATTATTAAATCATACAAAATACTTTACCCATTGGGAAGATAAACAAACACACAGTTCCTCCATTTCCCCCTTCAAACCTATGTCTGAATCACAACTCCTTGACCCATCATCATCGGCATGTTGTCGATTGCCTTAAGTGGCGGTGGCATGGGTAATGCCACGTTGCTGCCATCATAGGCCGAGAGGTGAACTCCGATGGCGGCTCTTCCTGATGGATCCATATTGTTGGACCAGCTTGCATCCCACTCCACTGCCTTTGCGGTCGAACAAGCCACGGTTGCACCTCCTGGAACAGTTAGTCTTGCAGAGTTCTGCCAAAAAACAAACGTAACACAAAATTAAAACAAAAAAATAAATATAAGATTCTGCTACATCATGGAGTCTATCTCACCTGTGGGAAGAACCTCTCAAAGATCATTCTGTAGTAGTAAGCTTCTTTAGTGTTTGGAGTGTTGTAAGGGAAGATATGCGCAGCGTTTGACATCATCTTGTCATTAACCTTAAAACAGAACATAAGATTATCAGCCCTGAACCTGAATCCACATGTTGTGTATTTAGCTAACTAGAGGAGATATGAGATCTATTTGTGTGTACATTTCGAGCAGCATGAGCTTTGAGGCCATCAATCCAACTATAGCCGACACCATCACTAAATTGCTCTTTCTGTCTGTAGAGAATGTGTTTTGGCAGATAAGGACGTTCTTCATCGTCAAAGGCTCTCCTTAGAACCCATTTCTCAATCCTCCCTTCCTCTGGCTTGATCTAAATGACCCATACAAAAATTTTGTTCAACATGTGTATTTTAAATTGTGAAGCTGAGTTTGTGGTTTAAGTTTTGTAGTTACCATTTTGCATTCAGGGTCTAGAGACATGGCCGTATTGATGAATTCTTTGTCAAGAAAAGGAACACGCGCCTCTAGACCAAAGGCAGAGGTAGATTTGTTGGCTCTTAAACAATCATACTTGTGAAGAGCCTTGATCTGCAAGGCATCGCCCAAGAATAGTAAGTTAAAGACCTCTGTTTTGGATGATATCATTTTGTGATTAAACTAAATAGATAGTTTACCTTTCGACAGGTTTCTTGGTGAAACTCTTTCTTGTTAGGTGCCTTGTGGAAGTAGAGATACCCTCCAAATATCTCATCGGATCCTTCACCGGAGAGAACCATCTTAACTCCTAGAGACTTTATTTTCCTGGACATCAAGAACATCGGCGTGCTCGCTCTGATTGTAGTCACATCATAGGTCTCAACATGGTAAATCACATCCTCTATCGCATCGATCCCGTCCTGCACCGTGAAATGGAACTCATGGTGCACCGTCCCCAAATATTCAGCCACCTCTTTCCCCGCCTTCAAGTCCGGTGAGCCCTAACAGAACAACAACCACAAAATGATTCTAAGTTTGAGTTTCAAATTTTTAAAAAGACTTTATATCTCATCCAACCTCCGTCTTCAAAACAGAGCAACTCTGTTCAATATCATACCTCAAGACCGACGCAAAATGAATGGAGCTGAGGACCCCATTGCTTAGCAGCCTTAGTACCAGCAAAGTGACGGGCAGTGATGGAAGCCACAAGGGAAGAATCAAGACCACCGGAGAGCAAAACTCCAAATGGAACATCAGTCATCAATCGCTTAATCACAGCCTGTAGATAAAAAAAAACAAACACATTCTCACACCACAAACTTCAAAAAAAAAGTAAGAGAGACCTTTTAATTTGTTCAAGGGTATGTTTTCATACGTTTTCAAAGGCGCGTCTAATCGCGAGAGGCTCATAAGGCGTTGAAGGAACAGACTCGTTGAACCAAGGAGGATTGTACCATTGCTTAAACCCTCCTAGTTTGCTTGAATAAAAATGACCTGGAGGAAACGCTTCGAAATGCTCACAATCATCGTTTAAGCCTTTCATCTCTGAAGATATCCACACAGATCCGTCTAATCCCCAACCAATGTAGAGCGAAGTAACACCAACCGCATCACGAGCCACCATGAAGGAATTATCTCGTGTGTCAAGCAACACAAAGGAGAAGATTCCATCCAACATATCAACAAAATCCACACCATACTCCTCGTACTACAATCCCACAAAACACATCAAACTCAAATCAAAACTTGATAAACCAGTTTAGCAAAAGCAAACATAAAGTTATCACACACGAACATACCAGGTGAGCAATGACGTCACAATCACTACCAGTACGGAACTTGTGATTCTTCAGACGTCTTCTCAGCTCCTCATGGTTATAAATCTCTCCATTCACCTTCAAAACAGTCAACAACAGAATAAAGTTTCAGTTTCAAAAAATATTAAAATGAGTTATAACTATAAACTATGACTCTCTACTGATACAGATTTAGAAGCGTACGGTGACAACAATGGTCTTGTCCTCGTTGTAGAGAGGTTGATCACCGGAGGCAGGATCGATGACAGCAAGACGCTGATGAGCCAGGTAATTGTCTCCGTTCTGATATAACCCACTCCAGTCAGGTCCTCTGTGCCTCAACCTATAACGAAAAAAATTAAACAAAACGATTACATTTATTGAAATTCAAACCATATATTATACCATTTCTGATGCCAAAATTTGATATTTTCTTGGGAATATTCCACCAACAAACAAAGGTTAGAATTTTTTGCACACATAAAAACTGAAAGGGTGACGTACTGACGTTTGATTCGATCAACCATCACTGTTCATGTCACGTTCGCCAAAAAGGTCCCAAGGAAAAAAATGTTGATTATATACTACTGTACAAAGTTATCATGGTCACATAAATCTTGGTGAGATTTAAAAGGAAACAAACATACGATTTCTTACGTCAAACATCAAACTAAATAACTAATCATAACGTTGATTTGCAGAATTCAGAATGTTTTAACGTGACAAAAACCCAAAAGAAATTGAAAAGAAAAAAACAGAGGAAAAAAAATGTCTTGCCTGCGAGAAAGCTCAAGAACACGAACTCTCTTGGCCTGAGAATCATCGGAACATCCTAAAACGGCAAGTATTCCACACATGTTTCCTTTTTTATCTTTTTGTTAGATGAAGAAAATGAAAGATCACAAAGGATGAGGAAAAAGAAAACAGGATATTCCGAAACTTTAGGGAGGACGGGATATCAAAACCCAAGAAAAAATTAGAACAACAAAACAGACAGATGTCGAGGAAGAGAAAGGAGAAAATTGCACGTAGTGAGAGTGTTTTATCGATATTTGAGTTTTCTGATGTCTTGTTTCTCTACAACCGAGTGCTCTATTTATAGACACTATACGGCGCCGTGATGTCGCGTTTTGGTTCTGAATGAGTCGTGCCTTGGGGGACCAAACTTTTGTATTACCTGAAACCGGATAAGTTACCGGATAACTCTGACCAGCTGTTTCCACGTGTTAATTAACCCTTCTTACGAGTTCTCCGATGTGTGTTCTTTAATTTTTTACGTTCTCGATCGGTTTTCTCCAATTTTTTTCACGGTGGGGTAAACTCCGGTTTAGGTTTATCCGGGCTGAGTCAGCAAGTGGATATGTACTTTTTTTTTTTTTTTTTGACATCAAGTGGATATGTACTTATCTGACGGTGTATGAATAGTCCAATGGAACTGTTCTGATTTTTCTGGAGCCGTACACGTGTTATCACAGTAGTGGTGGGGTCACTTGTATTTTGATTATTATAGATAAAACTGTTTTTATCATAATGTTTGTTTCAAAGAGTAAATACATTTTCACATGCAAATGAAAAATTGATAAGTAACGTTAAGACTTAAGAGATAAAAAACTATAACAAGTAAATTACTTATTGATGAGGTTTAATACTCAATATTGTTTCACAAATTACTAATATGTATATGGTCTATAATAGTGCACACATATTATCAAGTTTGGGATTGAGTTAATAATAACATTATACAAAATGTGAATTGAAACAAGACCCTATATGATAAAAAAAACTATGAAACTAAGATGTGGTTGTTTACTAACCATATTGAAAATACATTTACTAATGATATAAACAAATGTCTTTGTGATAAGTATAATATACTGATAAATTTAGAATTATAATATGCAAGGGTGAGAAGATGATTCTATTTAAAATTTGAAAATACATTTACTAACAACATAAACAAAGGTCTTTGTTATCTATTTTATAATTAAGCCTGCTTTGGACATGTGTTACGTGGTTGGTCGCCATTCGATACCGAAACTTGAGAACGAGATATAACAATTTATATAAGAGATATTGTATCATATGATACTTCCGGAAATGAACAAAGGAGACCTATTCCGTATTCGAGTGTATCCATAAACGTAATATTATAAATTAAATCACATGTTAATTCTATGTATAGGCATCGCACATGCCTCACACGTTGCTACAATGTGCAAGGGTTAGAGCCGAGAGGATGAATCTCACTTTACAACCTTCGAATTTGGATAATGCTAAATCAGAAAAATATATCATAATTATTGAGAAAAATAAAAACGGATCGACATATTTTTTCTTGATTGGCCAAAACGAAAAAGATCGGGATTGCTTTATTCTTGAGGTAGCAAGCCCCAATCGCGAGATACTACATTTTGACCCTAGTTCTTTTACCAAGACTGTAAAATACATCTCCAACTAGTTGGGGATTCTAACGAAGAAAATATATAACAATAGTAAAAATGTTATATGCTGATGATTTAATTAGGGATGTTGACTATTATTATTGTTTCATCATTACAAGCTTGAATGACGCTAATAATTGGAAGACCCATGGCGTGTGTATAAGCAAGTTTTGTTATCAAATAAACAAAAATAATGAAAGAAGATTCTTATATTTTAGAAAGAAGATAAAAAGAGATGACGTATAAATTGTTTGTTTGGTGAATCTTCCCACACTTTGATCTTATGTTAATGTAACTAGGCTCCAAACGGTGACATGCATATACAATATTATTACAATCCGTTAGGCTACATGGAGAATAGAATATATATGTGTGCATGAGCCCTTTTTATATGTTTTTTTTTTTTAATTACCAAGAGGTTAATTATGCTTTTCATCCGAAAGAGTAAGGATTTAAATTACTCGTATGCATTTTTGGGATTGATATAATTGAGTACAATCGTTGGATTTTTTAAAATAAATTATAATAATTTTATCATTTATATATTTTTAGTTAATTATGCTCAATGGGGATCCATTGATCATAGCGAAATAATCCCTATATAATAAAATTGAAGTACACAACATTTTTTTTTAGACAATATAATTTTTATAAATTGGTTACAAAATAGGTTATATATTAAATATAGGTTGATTACATAAAAATGATATAGATTAGTTGGTCAATCTGTGGGCTATATGAATACACTTATTGGAATATTTTTTTAAAAAAATATTCCAATGATTTATACAATTTCAAAAATAAAATTTTTAGTATTCCATTTATTGTTACAAAATATGTACTGTTAAACATAAAAATATATTGTTAGATGTAAAAATAAATAAAATTTTAGCAATTTATCACACTTAATCGTGATTTTCGAGATCTTATTGTGCAATTAAAAGTAAAATCTTACCTAAGCATGGGTCGTATTAAAAAACTTTTACCAAACATGTTCAAAAATTAAAATAAAAACAAACTACAAACATAACCATTTCTCATACATAAAATTACAAAATTAACAATATAAACTTACAAAATAATTGTTTTTCAAGTCATCATATTTAGCATATGATTTTATTGCATGATGTTTTATCCAAAAAAATTTTAAAAAACAATCATATAAATTATATTTTATTCTAAAATTATAATATAAATAAAAAGATTTCAATTTGTGCTCTAGCACGGTCCTAATCTAGTTATTTTTATAACACTATCGTGTTGTGTATTTTATACTATCCTCTAGTCAAATATTATAATGTAAAATGTAAAAAATAAAACGCGAATATTGTGTATATTTTTCTAAAAAAGAAAAAATTAGTTAAAAAGGTACCGTACAGTGTTAACCAAAAGTCATTTTGAAAGTAAAGACTTTTTAAACACCTCATTGTTCTCACAAAGCGTCATCAATAGTTTAAATATGTAAATTAGGTCAATAAGTAATTAAAGTAAGTGGGATTGTGAGAGAGAAGATCACGTTAGTTAAAAAATACTGTAAAGAAAGGAGATTAGCACGTTTATAATAAGGTTGGACATAATTAGAAAACGACTCGTCACTCGTCATTCATGTGGTGACGATTCTAGTCTGGCAAATCATTTATCTACGAGCTCTCTGGCTAGTAAGAAATAGACGCTATGACATTGACACGGCCGTGCCATGCTAATTTAATTTCCGTAACTTGCTTTTCTAGAACGGGGACTCCTCTTCGGACACAAAACTAGTTAATTAGCTGTTTTTTTTGTTCTCTCCTTGAAGTTCAATATAATTGTTTCTTTGTGAGTTAAATTGTTGCAAAAAAAAAAAGTATTCTTCCTTATCAATTAAGAAATTCAATATAAAAGTTAATTTCAAAGATTACAAATTTATTTTTTAGAAAAGGACCAAATGGTGATAAAACTTGGTCGTCGCACGGTTGCGTAGTCCATTAATTCGATCACACTACTATATTGAAGATTAATTTCTGTTACTTTGATAGAAGCAACTGTAAAATACTTTTCCCTTAGTGGCGTGCGGCGACACGGCCAAGTTTCAGATCTCTCATCTCTTCTTGATATATGATACTATGTCATACAGTCATATGAGTCATATCCATTTATTTATGCTTTATAAAAGTCAAACTAATGCCTCTTTTATCAAACAGATATTTTATCCATTCAAACTGTTGAATTAATTTTTATTTTTCCTCAAAAATTAGGAACGTAGAATTGTATTTATAATTTTACAATGGAAACAAATGTTGGTAGAATATGGCCCGGATTTACATAACACCATATTCAGTAATATTTGGTATATACTTTAAATCATTTGATACAAATAATCTTATATAATAAGAGAAGATTTTTTCTAACTTTGCCTAATAATGTGACATTTGGCACTCTACTTCTGTGACACATGCCTTTCTCATTAATTTTAAATTTAACATTCTATTTTTTATTTAACTTTATTTAATTTGTATCTTATATGGTGTATAGTTTATTAAAAAAAAAAGATAATTGGTGTATAGTTTGTTTTTTGAATTTCAACATTGTTACAAAAATATCCTCCTTCCATTTTTTAGTTTTAGCTTATAATATATTTTATAATAAAATCATACACCATAGAACCTAAAAAAATTATTGGTCATCCCAACTAAAAAATATAAACAAATTGAAACCAAATAAAAATCAATCGTTTCATACTTTGAAAGTAAAAACTGAAACCAAATTAATTTATGATAGACTAAATTAAAAATATAAAATATTTTCAAATATATATATATAATTATATTATATTCAATAATCATATATAATGTATTAAAGATACAACTCAAATTTGTATTTAATAGTATTCTATAATTTACAGTTTGACTGTTTTTAAAACATATGTACTAAAAAAAATGGTATCATATTATAACTGCTTTATCTCTCCCAAGAAATAATAGAAAGCAATAGTTTCAAAATTAATTTATTGTTAATTATACCGTTTATTTTAAAATGATTAGAAATAGAGACAATTTATAGAAGATAAAAATATGTATATTAAATTTGACACACTTTTATTTTCATGAATTATTATTAAAAAAATAGTTCGACTTAGATAATAAGATATATGTTTTGTGATATAGTTTTAATAAATTATTTTAAAATGGACTTATCATATTATAAAATTATTTGTTGTTAACTATTACTTTTAGATATGAATAAAATTAATATATAGGACAACACAATTTATCTATCAAAGTAAGGTATTACACTTTTTTTTTCTTAGATACTTACCAGTTTTTTTTTTCCAAAAAAACTAAACTATAAATAAATTAGTTTATCATAATTATTTAATGAACATAAAAATAATAATTAACTTTGCTGTAACTAATTGTCCTATTACTATAAAATGGTTTCATACATGTCAAAGTAAAAAAAACTGAAACCAAACTAATTTATGGTAGACTAATTCAATGTAAAAGATTTTCTAATATATAAAAACTCACATTATATTCAATAATCATATATATTGTATAAAAGACACAACTCAAATTTTTATTTAATAGTAATTTGTAAGTTACATTTTGATTGTGTTTAAATTATATGTACTAAAAAAACATAATTGCTTTATCACCCTATGATATAACAGAAAACAATAATTTCAAAATTTATTTTATTGTTAATCATACTATTTATATTAAAAATAATTAGAAATAGAGACAATATATAGAAAATAAAAAATATATTAAATTTCACACACTTTTATTTTCATGAATTTTTATAAAAACTGGTTAAACTTATAGTATAAGATATTCGTTTTGTAATATCGTTTAAATAAATTATTTTAAAATTGATTTATCATATATAAAACTATTTTTTCTTAACTATTACTTTTAGATGACGACAAGAAAATTAATATATAGTACGACATAAAATTATCTTAATTATTTAACGAAAATATCATATATAGTTGACTTTACTATAAGTAATGGTCGTATTACTATAGTAACATACTGTTTAAATAATTTCAACAATACATTGTAATCAAAAATATTTACTAATATTTAAAAAAATTTGAAAACTAATTTAACATATTGTTATTGTCTATAAGATGACAAAAATGAAAATGTTCAAAAAAAAAAGTATTTTTGAAAAAGGTATCTCAAAAAGAGTGTTTCTAACAAATTCTCTAATTACTTTAACTTTCCTTTTTTCATGGGGAAAAATGTCATTAAAATCCCCAAGTCTACATTTTCGTTGATTTAAAACCCAAACTCTGCTTTTGGAGGAAAAAAACACAAATTATTTGTTGACTTTTAAATAAATCGCAAACTCTCGTTGACCTAACCTTTCGAGGCAAAACATTAAGTGGTCAAGCGGGGAAATTAAACGTGGTTAATTATCCATTAACGAGATCCGTTGATAGCAAAACGACAATGTTTACAACACCCTAAAATCCCTAAATTAAGAAATCGATTCCCAATTTCCCCAATTCACAAACCCTAATCGATCTCAATTTATCTTTTCTTTATCCTTTCTTCTTCTTCTTCGAGTTGACGAGATGAGTTCTAGCTCAAAGACATTGGTGGTAGCCTCGTTTGACCGTGGAGTGCCATTGAAGTGTGTTTGTGGAGCCGGTGTAATGATCTTTACATCGAGAACTGAAGAGAATCTTGGTCAACCGTTCTTCCGGTGTATAACAAAAAGAGATCTGGAATCTTCTCGTCATCGAAGATATCATGTTCGATTAGGGTTTGTGAATTGGGGAAATTGAGAATCGATTTCTCAATTTGGGGGGTTTTAAGGTGTTATAAACAGCGTCGTTTTGCTATTAACGAATCTCGTTAACGGATAATTAACCCCGTTTAATTTCTCCGTTTGACCACTTAATGTTGTGCCTCAAAAGGCTAAGTCAACGATAGTTTGCGATTTATTTGGAAGTCAACAAATAATTGGTGTTTTTTCCCTCCAAAATCAGAGTTCAGGTTTTAAATCAACGAAAATGTAGACTTGGGGATTTTAATGACATTTTTCCCTTTTTTCATGACCCTTCTATTAAACAATATTTAACATATATAAATTATAAATTGTAGTTGAATCGTAGTGTTAAGAATATTATTTTTTAAGATATATATTAACAATTACATCTGTAAATTTCATATATAATTGATTAAAACCTTTATTTTATATTTCAAGTTAATAATGCGTACATAAACCACGCATCGTGTGGACTACTTTCTAGTAGTCTTACATGATTATGTATTTGTATTTCATCTCGATCAGAATATTCCGTTCTTCAAATTAAATGGGGGATGTATACTCAGGTCCACTGAATAATTACGACAAGCACTTGATTCGGAATCTGCAGCTAAAGTCTTGCAACGAGATGGTACGTTCTGCAAAACATCACGTTTCCATGAATATGGTGACTAGACAATGAGTCGAGATCTACTTTGATCGTTCAACAGATATGTTACACGGAAACTCACATAGTTTGAAAATTTCATATTTTCCCAAATTTAAGAAAATTGACAGCGGGATAATGACATTGACATGTTCACCAATGTAAACTTCCAAAAGTTGGCACAAGTGAACCAAACAAAATTAACAACAAAGTGTCGACGGTTTAAACAAAATTGATTAGCAATTTAGATTAGTGGTGCATGGCACTCTTAACAAAATTACAAGTGAAATTGTTTCTTTCATGGTTGATGAAAAATGGCTTTCGCTCTCATACACAATTGTTGTTTGAATTTGATTCAATAACTTGTCATTGTACGTATAAAATAGTTGGTCACACCGTCCGTGTAAAAATAACAATCACACATCGATGTATATATAGCTAAGGGTAACCATGTAACAGAGTATGTCATCGGAGAGATATAATAACATGTTTTTTTTTTTTTTTTTTTCCAAAGCACCCTAAAATCTTTATTTTGTGGGTTAAAGTCGTAATCACACCTCAAAAATATTACGCAATTATTTTTTCTAAAAACTTAAAAATTAATATTGTCCAAAATTCCAAATAACTTCCTAAAATTTGGCTATCTAATTCAAACCGTACCTTCAAAAAAAAACACCAATTTCAATATAATACTGGGCCGTCACAAATACCACAAAAGAGGATTTAACACAACTTCAGCCCAAGGCTATTTTCGTCATTTGATCGCCACCTTAAAAAAACCCTAATCTCCAATACCGACTTATAAACCTATATAAACACTTCCCACACACCAAACCTAATTCATCTCACACTTCTTCAGCCGATTCATCCTCTAGGGTTTATTATTATAGCTTAGCCTTCGAATCATTACCTCTGTTAGCTTTGTTCTTGATGTGATTTTAGTTTTTAGATCTGGAATAGTTTTTATATATGGCTTCATCAGATAGTCGATGTGGATTTGTCCGTTCCCATATGATTCGTTCCCTTGAAGCAATATGAATCGTGTTGCTCTTAGTTCTATATAATCGCTCTCTAGTCACTTTAGTAATCATTACTGTTAATTCTAGTATTGATACTACTGATTAGGAAGCATTACTTGAGCAGCTACATCTCTCTTTATTAGGTTTTGTCTTAAATCTTTGTATTTTGTGTTTGGGAAGAACAGTGATGAGTCAGTTTACAGACCTGTAATGATTGCGGTAATGATCGCATTATTATGAACATCTAAGGGACTGAGTTCTTCCTTGTTTAGATTTTGATTGTGTCTTAGGGTTTAGGTGTGGCTTTTACATTGATATAAAGATTCATGCTTTGAATATTTTTTTGGATATGTGAAGCTTGTTGTGAAGTGTATTAGCCTACAGCAAATTTAGTTTCCCTCGCTATCCTGTTCTTCAAATTTTTAATGATGTTTCTTAGGACGTCGGGGAACAATATTTTGTGTGTGTTTTGATGGTTTTTTTCATTGCAATGGGATTCAAATGATGAACACTTTGCCAAGTTGTTGAATGCTTAGAGATTTCTGAGTATTATGAATAACTCTTGTATAGGAAGATCTGATGATTTCCTCTGTTTTTTTAAAAGTTTTTGTGTGGTTTTGGTTGGGAAGCCTGTGATGATTAGATTGAATGGTTGCTGAAACTTGAGTGTTGAAAAGCATCTTACTTGACTAGGACGGTCTGAGGCTTATTTGATTGTTTTATATTTTCTGAAGTTTGTTTTTGTGGATTGACAATGTTTGTGTGGTGGTTGTGAATGATGAGAAACAAAAATCAAAATACAGTTATCCCTGGCTTAGGCTTTTAAAGTCGTTGCTGAGTCTTTTGTAATCTGACACACACCACAACGTTTTTCCTATCTTAAATCCGTTTAATGTTTTTTGTTTGTAGTAGTTTTATAATTTTATTGTTTTGTTCTCAAGGTTCGTTTTACAATTGAAATATTATCAATTTGTTGTTTTTGACTTTATAAATTTGTTTGCTTGGTATGAATTGCAAGGCAAAGGGCTTCGTGTACCAGTTCCATTTCAGGTCAACTATGTTCCTTGAAAGGCAATCGTTTCAAAGTAGTCCCGTTGTTACAAAGATTTCTAGACGTGCTAATGTTACCTACACTTCTGGAGCTGTCGAGAGGAATGCTAAATTCTTTTGTACTTTAGCATTAGTGAGATGTTTGTACTTGAAGTCATGGAATGTGATAATTTAAATGTATTACTTCTTGTATCACTATTCAATTAAATCATGTTGTCAATTAGAATGTCGTGCTGTTATACTTTGCACATTACTCTTCAACACTATGTCATTACAATATGATCGGTTTTAATAAATAACGTAAATGGAGGCTCATTACTGATGAACGTTATTTCAATAGGCTACAACTACTTAATGGGGTCGAACCATCTCTGGATTTACATCATCTACTCGGCAACCATGGATTTGATTCACACCATTCTCAATCTTCTTCTCCCTCCTCTTACCATTAGCTTTCTCGTTCTATTTTACCCATTATATCTTTTTATCAAACTCGTGAGCTGTCTTTACAAGCACCTTTGGTTTGAAAATGTTGCCGGAAAAGTAGTTTTAATTACCGGAGCTTCTTCCGGCATTGGAGAGGTTGTTAGCTTGTTTTGGATGCTATATGCTTTTATTATTATCATCTTTAATTATTGTTATTACTATAGTCTTTTATGTCCAAATATTATTTGAATTGTTTTGTTGGGTTCCAAAAACTAAAAGCATGTGGCATACGAGTACGCAAAGAAAGGAGCATGTTTAGCTCTTGTTGCTCGAAGAAAGGATCGTCTAGAGATAGTAGCAGAAACATCACGTCAATTAGGATCGGGTGATGTCATTATCATACCTGGTGATGTTTCTAACGTTGAGGACTGCAAGAAGTTTATCGATGAGACAATTCTTCATTTCGGAAAATGTAAGTACTAAATATTGTTATGATTGTGAAATTCTAGCTTCTTATGATTTTTTAGTCAAATTGTAACTCATTATGCTAATCAAGTTATTATATCTAAACAGTGGACCACCTTATCAACAATGCTGGGGTACCTCAAACTATTCTTTTCGAAAATTTCACCCAAATTCAAGACGCTAATCATATAATGGTGAGTTTCTTTTTAAGTATCCATTTACAATTATATTATTAATCCCTATATTAAGAAAAATGCTTAGCTGTTGTCGAACATGATTTTGATTGCTTCATAAAAATACAACTTTTTCGATAAATTCTAGTTTTCTATACAAAAACATTTCATCTCCTGTTTCTCATTAGCGTTCACAACTTTACTGAATCAAAGCACCAAAATAATTTGGTTACATACTTACATTTAAAAATTAACATAATCTTTAGACATTTAGTTAATGTTATAATCTGAAACATAATATTTGTTTGGATCAAGAAACAAACCCTACATAGATTGACTAGTTGTATCTAATTTGTGTGTAATGTATATTAAGGATATCAACTTTTGGGGCTCCACATACATAACTTATTTTGCCATTCCTCATCTTCGAAAAAGCAAAGGAAAAATCGTTGTGACTACTTCTGCTTCAGCAGTTATACCTTTGCCATCGGCAAGCGTCTATTCAGTAAAATTTTCTTTACAGAATCTTTTTCATACTTCTCATATACAGAAATGTTTTATATAATATTGATATTTCTTTGGTATGGTGCATATATAGGCAAGTAAAGCAGCTTTATTAAAATTCTTTGAAACGTTAAGAGTTGAGATCAGTCCAGATATCAAAATAACAATTGTTATCCCTGGATTCATATCTACTAATATGACCACTCCTCTATTTATAGATATGGTCAGTAGTAACATTTGTACATAACATTTTTTTTTCGCCTCATTTGTAATACCTTATATATATTTGACATTAACTAATATATGTGCTTTATGGAAATATAGTATGGTTCAGATTTAATCCTCTCAGAATCAGTGAGTAAATGCGCAAAATCGATCTTCAAAGGTATTGCTAGAGGAGAGACATACATAGCAGAGCCATCTTGGATAAAATGGATCTTTATGATACAAAAAGTTTGTCCTGAAATTGTTGACTACGTACTCAACTACATATTTGTTCGCTATGGCAAACCTTACCTCAAGCGTGATTGATCATAACGGTCTATCCAAGATCTCAGGTCTTCAACTATGGCTGTGTTACGTTGTCAATTTGTTCATTATGGACATGAAGCATACACTTTGTGTTATATTACGTTATTGCATATAAGTCTTTTACTTTCTCCTTTTCTCTTTCTTCATATTTGTTTTTTTTTTTTTTGAATTTAATGTTAAATTATATTCAAAAGAAAAATAAATGTTTTACAAAGTTTATGTTCGAAAAAACTTTGACCAGTTTGATATAAATTCATTCAGTAGAATCTTGCTGCAAACCAAGTGCTCTGGCCGCATGGTAGTGTGCTGAGTCGGTTTCGAACATTCTTGTCTATTAGGGTGATCAAGTGCTCTGGCGTTAAAGAACTTTCTCCATGCCGTCGTCCGTTTCTTTCTCTCCAAAGCGAGTAGATGGTAGTTTGGAGAGCATAACCCAAGATGAACTTGTGTGTTTTATCCAGAGCATTACCGGTAAGAAGAGTGATGACTTCTCTCCAATGGCTTGTGTATTTGTCAGCAAGTAACTTTTGTACTAACCCTTCCCACACCAGCTCTGAATATGAACATTTGAAAAAAAGATGCTCTGTTGTTTCTTGCGGATGATTGCAAAGGATGCAGCTTGCGTTTACCTGAGGATTCCATTTCTGCAGTTTGTCACCTGTTGCGACTCTGTTTTTTACTACCAACCAGGTGAGGAAAGCGTACTTTGGAGTGGCATGTGTGAACCAGATTGCTTTGTAGGCAGTCAGTTGTGGATGAGCTGCATGTATATGGGTCCATGTATCTTTGGTTGAGAAGCTACTTCGGTAGCAGTCGTTTTTACCCTTCCATAAAGGTATATCATGAGCGTCGTCAGAACGACTTAATTGCTGCTTCTGTATTTCCTCCTCGATAGCAATAAACAAAGGGAACCGATGCCTATGTCTCCTCTACATATTCATAACATCCGCCATAGTGCTTGGTTTTGTGATACCAAGGTCTATAAAACCTCGTGTATCGTGTAAATAACCTAGCGGACTCCAGTTGTCGTACCAGAAGGATGTTGATGCACCATTGTGCACTTCCATCTTAAAAAACTGCTTTGCAAGGTACCTATATTTCAGTAGCTTTCTCCAAATCCAAGAGCCAGAGGTTGTGTTTTCTTTTTCAGCCCAGAAAGAACCAGTTCGAATGAGGGACCGTTTCACCCAATCAACCCAGAGAGAGCTCCTAGCTGAACAGATTCGCCAAATCAGTTTGAGCATACTAACCTTATTTGCTTCCTCGAGTGATCTTAACCCCAATCCACCTTCACTCTTTGGTAAGCAGACCTCTGACCAAGCGACTTTAGCTTTCTTTGCGTTCAGGGAAGGTCCAGACCACAAGAAAGCGGAGCATAATCGATCAATCTCTTGGATACACGCTTTAGGGAGTCTATAAGCTGATATCCAGAAATTTGTCAGATTAAAGAGCACCGAAATTTGTCAGACACATATCGTCCTGCAAAAGATAGCATTCTAGCTGTCCAGGAAGCTATTCGCATGCATATTTTTTCGATAAGAGGGAGGTAGTCCCCTGAGGTCATCCTGCTTGACAAAAGCGGCAAGCCCAAATACCGTACTGGCAATGATCCAGACGCAAACGGGAAATCATGGAGAATCTCTTCTCTCTGGGTCGCGGAGACGCCAGCAGTGTATAGCAGCGTATTTTTTCGATAAAAGGGAGGTAGTCCCCTGAGGTCATATTTGTTTCAATTTGTTTTACTATTGTTTATGTTTTTCAAATAAAACTAAATTGTATTATTATATTTTATGTATCGCATCTAGTATTAAAATGTTACCCATAAGTAGTAGTTGTGCAAAAGAACACGGATATTAAACATGAAGTTCGGGAAAGAGTTCTTGTCTCAGTTGGTGCCAAAGAAATCATCAGATTCAACCAACAATGCACATCTTCCTCATGGTGGTGCCAAGAACAGCGGAGGATTAAACCCGAAAATGACTCTGTACATTGCGTTTAGCGGTTTAGTCTCGACCCTGGAAGACATAAACGCGGTCATACTCATGATGTCTAAGAAGGTGTACAGTTGACAGCAACGTCGGCAATGCCGGTCGGGCCCGATTCTTGTTAACACAACCTCGAGTCACGGTTGCGAGACAATCTATGGCGAACGAGGAAGGAGGAGAGTACTAAAATATGCTCGCTAACAAGTGAGACGAGTTGTGATCTTCAATAAATTATTTTATTTGTCCACTTGAATATGAGTATTTCACATATACTTCCCACTGAACTGTTTTTTTTTTCCTAATACGGTTGGATTTAAATGAAATCCTCATTTAAGTTAATGATTCTATTACTCCTAAGCAATCGGGTCTCGGGTAAATCGATATAAGATCTAGAGATCCTATTCGGTAATTTACAAAAAATTCGGTTCGGTATGGTTAGTAACTGGCCGGGTTCGGAGCAGTTTTCTACTCCAATACAAAATCCGAAATAACCCGAAATTTTTCCGGGTTATAATCGGTTCGGTTATTTTCAGTAACCAAAATACTCAAATAACTGACTAAAACCCGAGATAACCGATTAAAATTATAAATACCTATGTAAATAACCAAAATAACCGATTAAACCATAGCCCATTCGGTAATTCTGCTTAACCCGAACCCTACCCGATACCGCTTTTATTGGTTCGGTTCCGGTACGGTTCTTCGATACCGGATATGATGCCCATGGCTAGCCTTAGTGGGTCAAGGCCTTATTAGGCCTTTAGGTTAAACAGATCTAAAACGGTGGCCCAATATACTTAAGTTACAACCCGAACCCGCACCGAAGTCCATTTTACCAAGGCCTCTTAGTCCATTCGGTAATTCTGCTTAACCTGAACCCTACCCGATACCGTTTTTATTGGTTCGGTTCCGGTACGGTTCTTCGGTACCGGATATTATGCCCAGGGCTAGATTCTATAGTATAAACTTTAAAGTAAAAGAGTGTGCCTTTATGGTGATGATATTCACCACAAGGTGCCTTTCTAGTGGTGCTTTTGTGTTTGATTGTGTGTTATTGTAAGGCAAATGATATGATGACGCTTTAAGAGATCTAATATTGTCTATGTGTAGCTGTTCCATTTCAGGCTTTGAACCAACAAGAACTGGATTAGCAATTCTCCCTTGAGAATTCCAAAAATTGCAAAGTAATCCCAATATTAATGACTTCCGGATGTGAGTTGACAAATTTATTTGTACTATTCTTTTTTTTGACGGAAATTTTTTGTGTAACGTTTTGTTTACCACCCATCAATTATTTTGATTATCAAAATGGCGTACGTACGTTTTGTATTTGCACATTGCTATCAAACTTTTAAGTCTTTTCAGTGAAGGTTCTAACTTCTAACTGCCTCCATTATGTCAAACGCATGATAGTCACACACATGAAGGCATATAGATTAACTTCTCATCACTTGATATTTTTTTATAAAAAGATATCGATGAAGGTCTCACTATATGAGGTCCAAATACTTATTGAGGTCCAACAAACACCTTTTCATTTATGACTCGGCAATAACTAAAATTCCTCCTTCGTTTCTACTAATAGACTTCTATTGTCAAGTACAAGTTTGAGGGATCGAAAAAACAAGTAGAGGAGTAGGTTGTGTAAATCAACAATAATAACATGGATATGCTTCACATTATTCTCAATCTTCTTCTTCCTCCTCTTACCATCAGTTTTCTCGTCCTGTTTTACTCATTTTATCTTTTGATTAAACTCGTGAGTTGTCCTACAAGCACCTTTGCTCTGATAATGTTGCAGGAAAAGTAGTTCTAATTACCGGAGCTTCCTCCGGTATTGGAGAGGTTAGCTTGTTTTGGCTGATATGCTTCTTTTATATATATATAACTAGAAAGTTATCCACGCGATACGTAGGTTATAAAATCAAATATTTTGTATGTAAAATAAAATTTTCATTAAATTATATATGAAATGTACATGATATTATTTATATATGCCTTGAAAAGAATTTAAAAATATACATTTATAATTATGAAGTGTGTTAATAGAGGGACAATTTTCACAAATTGCATAAAAATAAGTTTTGGTTTTAAATTTAGCACATTATTTCTAAAATTCTAAAAATACTAAAATAGTATAATGCTTTTAATCTTATACTCTAAATACTAAATCATATATCTTCAAAATTATACCCTAAATGGTGTAAGCTTTTTTCGGCATAATGACGGATGTAATAAGGGTTACAGAAAAATAGACATGAGGTATGATTGGTAACTCAAACAATACCAATGCGATATAAAAGTAGTCTTGCTTTTGTACAGGTTAATCTACTTGTTAATTTATACCACTTTTAACGATTGAAATATATCTATGATGAAATTATTGATGTTACAATATGTAGTTATGTACATATATATATATATATATCGAATATTTTACAATAGATCTCTGTAATGTTTTTTCGTATAATGCGAAAGTATATTGTAAAGTTTGGGAAGTGATTCCAAAGAGGCATAAAGAAGTACATGATCTTTTGACCATGTACATATGCATTACACGGTAAAATTAGGCTCAAATTTTTATCAATATGCAAAGTAAAATATATTTTTGTAATGGAGATAAAGAGCTTTTAAAAATAGAAAACAAAGCAAATTTACGAAACATAAACCAAGAAATATATTGTAGTTGAAGATCAGACGACTTGAGAGGTATAATATTATGAGTGAATGTTCAAAGCCAAAGAAATTGTGCTTTAGGAGTCGAGCATTGGGTTCATCTTTATCACTAAAGACTTCCAACTATAATTTGAAAGTTAAAAAATACATTACAAAACAATGCAAAAACGTTAAAATTATGACTATCATAAAACATAATCCTTTGAAAGAGGCTAATAAATATTGACAAGACTCTGATACCAAAATAAATAAATAAATAAATACCATGGGAAATGATGGGAAAAGAAAGATATATAGTGCGTGATCGTTTTCTTCATTATTAATCATGTGAGCATTGGATCTTATATAATATACTAAACATTTTATGAAGTTTGTAAGAAATTGTTTTGATACATTATTCTGAGTAAACACATTCATGGCAATAAATACAGTTATAAAACATATTAATTGTAATTAATTCTGTCATATGCATTATTGCAACATGAACCGTTTGAACAAAAGAAAACGTCCACCGATAATGTCTTGATGGTAATTGATTGAGCGAAGTAAATGTAACCTAAATAAACTGAACATATAAAATTTCTCAAATTAAAAAATGTGTGTAGACAATTTAGTTTTAGATTAGCAATAATGTGTCTTTTATTTCATTAAAATTGAAAAAAACAAAATGGCACGTGTTAAAGAAATAGAGTGGTGACAAATGACAATTCCTCATAATTGTACTTTATTATAGTTTAATATATATAATAAAGATTGACATGTGAAACCGATAAAAATAGTTAAGTAAAGTTACGGTTGTGATAAAAAATTTAGTGAAGAATTTATAAATCGTAAAAAAAATAGAATAATTATATATTCTTGTAAAATATATTATTATTTTTATTTAACAAAAGTAAACTATATAGATATTTTGCTATGAAATAATACTAAATAAAAAAACCAAAAATAATTAAAGATTTGGTAGACGAAGAGTGAAACGACATGATCCGTTTTTTTAAAAATAATAAATAATAAATAATACTAAAATAATAAACAACAACTAGTGGTCTCATACACACTAGCCACCTAACCACAATCACAACCAACAGCGAAAATAACAGATACCAATATCCAAACAATAATCCAATAACTAATAACCAATAATCAAATATAACAATACTCCAATATCAAACAACAGGAAACAAGGAACCAACAACCTAGCAAGTTCTAAAGACCCAACTCTAGCAACCTACCAATGCGAGACAACATCCAATCGAGTCCCTAGAACATCCTCCTCTTCATTGCCTTGATTCCACGATCACACTTTGCCTTTACCTGCACCACAAACACATATTGTAATGCATGAGTATTTTATAAACACTTAGCATGCATCGACCGACGCATGCTCGATATAGCACAAAAACCCTAGAGTTTAAGTGTCGTCCTCGCATTTGAATCGACCGACGCACAGAGTGCATCGACCGATGCAATGCCGAGCATCGTTTTCCCCCGAAGCTTCTCGCCGGATTTTTGTTCCTGTAACCACAAAACACAATCCCAAGCCACAAGAAAGCTTCCAATCGTCCCAAATACCAATCTATCAAGTCTAACAACACATAACACGCAAATTAGAGAGATCTCTAGCTTAGATAAGTCATGGTCCTGCACTTACCTTTGCCAAGACGAATCTGAACCTCAAATAAGCAAAACAACGCTCCTAGGAAGCTCCTACAACGATCCCAGCTACAGATCTCTACATGAACAGCCTCAAATCTCCAGGAAAACTCCAAGAACACCAAAAACACTCTTTATCTCTTTTCTCTCTCTCAAAAGCGGTCAAAACAACTAATGAGACCAAATATACGACTTAAGGGTTTTTCCCCTTTTCCCTTTGCCCAAAACGCAGCGTTTCACTTAAACTCGTCCGCAGAAACAACCTTGCATCGACCGATGCAATCTCTAAACCGGGATTTCGGTTCGCGGATGTTACAAAGAGTAAAGAAATTTAAAGAAAAATTAGTGAGGAATTTACAGATTGTATAAAGTAAAATAGATATATTCTTGTAAAATGGATTACTTTTTTTTTCCAAAGTAAACTATATAGATTTTTGTTATGAAATAATACTAAATAATACAAACCCAAAATAATTAAAGATTTGGTAGTGGAAGATAAAAGAAATAAATACTTTTCTAAGTAAATAAATTTAAAGGATCAAAATTCTAATTAATGCACAGGATGAAATAATACTAAATAATACAGACCCAAAATAATTAAAGATTGAGAATTTGTTAAAAATACCCTTTTTGGGATACTCCTTTTCAAAAATACCCTTCTTTTTGAACATTTTCATTTTTACTCTCTTTTACATAATTTCAATATGTTAAATTAATTTTAAGAATTTTTTTTTTTAGGTTTGGGTTCTCATTTTACATTTTGGATATAGTTTTGAGGGGTTAGAGTTTTGTATTTGGAGTTTAGAGTTTAGAATTTAGTAATTTTATTCATAGAAAAGGTGTATTTTTGAAAATGATCAACATGAAAGGGTATTTTTAAAAAGTGATATAGGAAAAAAAGGTATTTTTGAAAATCTCCATTTGGTAGAGAAAGATAAAAGAAATAAATATTTTTCTAAGTAAATAAATTTAAAGGATCAAACTTCAAATTAATGCAAATGATACATGTCGCAAAAAATAAAACACCAAATATCGCATCGATAAACAAAGTTAAAAAAAACCTTGTCATATTATATAAAATTATTATCATGTTTAATCATTGTTATTAGTCTTACGTAAAAGTTTATCAACGGATGCTTAAGTAATTATTATTGACTAGTAATTCTAGTCGTTACATTTTTGTTCACTATATAATTTGAGGATAATTAGATTTATTATTTTAAACGATATATAATATACAAATTATTATTGATTTAAACACAATTAAGAAATTTATTATTTATATATCACATGAGATGATTTAGATTTGGTTTATATATATATATATATATAGATAGATATATTGTTTCTTGAGGTTCTAACGTGTTATGGATTGAGTTGTTTCTTTATTTATTTGATGATAGCTAGACGACTATGCGTTGTGATATTGTTTTTTTTTTTTTTTTTGGTAACAATTTTGTAAAGCATGATCCTATTATTGATGTTTCATTGTTTTGTTGGGTTCCAAAAACTAAAGCATGTGGCATACGAGTACGCAAAGAAAGGAGCATGTTTAGCTCTTGTTGCTCGAAGAAAGGATCGTCTAGAGATAGTAGCAGAAACACTACGCCAATTAGGAATAGGATCGGGTGATGTCATCATTATACCTGGTGATGTTTCTAATGTTGATGACTGCAAGTAGTTTATCGATGAGACAATTCTTCATTTCGGGAAACGTACGTACTCGAATAAAAGGATTATTATCTATATTACTGTTATGATTATGAACTTCTAACTTTTTGTGATTTTTTGGTCAAATTGGTTACCATTATGCTAATCAAGTGGACCACCTTATCAACAATGCTGGGATACCTCAAGCTGTTCTTTTCGAACATTTCACCCAAATTCAAGACGCTAATCATATAATGGTGAGTATCTTTTAAATTTTCCATTTACAATTTTATTAGTAGTCTCTATATTAAGAAAAATGCTTAGCTGTTGTTGAACATAATTTGGATTGCTTCAAACACAAGTATTAGTTTTGTCCGATGTAGCGCATTAGCTAAATTTCTCTTTGAAAGTATTGGTTTGCTTTTGCGATTACTCTTAAAATGTAAGTTCATTGAAAAAACAACTTTTCAAAATTCTAGTTTTCTATACAAAAACATTTCACCTCAATTTTTATATAATTTGTGTTTAATGTATATTAAGGATATCAACTTTTGGGGCTCAACATACATAACTTATTTTGCCATTCCTCATCTTCGAAAAAGCAAAGGAAAAATCGTTGTGACTACTTCTGCTTCGGCAAATATACCTTTGCCATTGTCAAGCGTCTATTCAGTAATTTTTTCCTTACAAAATCTTTTACATACTTCTCATATACAGAAATATTTTATATGATATATTGATATTTCTTTGGTATGATGTATAGGCAAGCAAAGCAGCTTTATTAAAATTCTTTGAAACGTAAGAGTTGAGATCAGTCCGGATATCAAAATAACAATTGTGATGCCAGGATATATATCTACGGATATGGGCACTCCTCGATTTATAGAAATGGTCAGTAATAACATTTGTACAATATTTTTAGACCTTAATTATATATATGACAATATATATTTTATGTGTGTTAATGCTTTATATAAAATATAGATTGGTTCAGATTTCATCCTTTCGGAATCAGTGAGTAAATGCGCAAAAGCGATCTTCAAAGGTATTGGTAGAGGAGAGACATACATAGCAGAGCCATCTTGGATAAAATGGATTTTTTTGATACGAAATGTTTGTCCTGAAATCGTTGACTACGTAGTCAACTATTTATTTGTTCGTTATGCCAAACCTTTCTGCAAGCGTGATTGATTCTATCGATCTATCCAAGATCTCTAGTCTTCAACTACGGCTGTGTTGTCATTATGGACATGAAACTTTTACTTTGTTACATCTAAGTCTTTTACTTTCTCTTTTTCCCTTTCTTCATATTTGTTTCAGTTTGTTTTAGAATCGAACATTCCGTATAAATAAAGTCGATTCAATTGGATATAATTGTTCTAGAATTGGTATGTATCATTATAAGATCTTTGTACCTACATTAATATTAGCTTCAAAATGTGTCGCAAATTCTTTCGAGTCGACTTAAACTCGAAATCCCACTTCGTCCTAACGATATTGTGTTCTCCGTGCAGTCATGTGATTATTTTTTCTTTTTTGAGTTGAGCACTTGAGCTACAATGACAAATCTCTTGTCGTCCCAAAAACGTTTTGACCGGTGTCAAAGTTTCACGTGTCTTTTGGTTCCCAGAGTTGGAAACATGGAGTCGATACGTCATCAACCCCAAAACTCTTGCCTCGAACACGTGCATAGTTAAATATGCTATTGACTAATGGATTATTGCGATACATGAGCACTAATCGTAATGTTTAATTCATGAATGTCACTTTCACATGTGTTCATAAACAAAATCTCAAGTGTTGACAAATATATTTTATGTTGTCTATTCTCAACATTAACTTTTCGAGCGGAAACTATAAGATTTTAGTAGCGCATCAAAAAAATTCGTTTTACGTTGAACAAAACTCGTATGTTTCAAAAACAAAAAAATCACTAAACTAAATCTCCTACGTTATATGTTAATGGGATTTAAAAATATATATATTTCTCTTAATTAATATTTTAGAAAATAACTAAACATTACAGTCCTAAGTCCTAACTCCTAACAATACTAATTTATATGATTAAGTTTTGATATACTTTCAAATCGCTCAACACTTTAAAATCTCATAAACGTAATTAAAAGTTTAAGTAGGTAGGTGCACCAGCCAATTCCACTTGCATCTATCTCGTCTCCTTTTGTGTCTATTTAAATATAATAATATATAGACTATTTTTGTAAAGTGAAAGATTGAACATTTATAATACCCATAAACAAGTAGAGAGGTAAGTAAGTAGTGGTATTGGTTCTGCTGCCAAAGAACAACATGGATATGCTTACCACCATTCTCAATCTTCTTGTTCCTCCTCTTACTATCATCTTTCTCTTCCTTTTTTATCCATTTTATCTTTTGGTCAAACTTGTGCGTTGTCTTCATAAGTACCTTCGCTTCGAAAACGTAGGCGGAAAAGTAGTTCTCATCACCGGAGCTTCTTCTGGCATCGGAGAGGTTAGTTAGCTTTGAATGCTATATGGCCTTTTGTTAACATATGTTCAATTCGTTTTCTTTTATTTTTGCGTTAAGTGAGTTTCTATTTATTTTTATTGACCAATACCAAGTCATTTACGATTAGTAGTCGAGAAGACATAATTTTGTAGAACTTTTGCAAAAAATTCTACATGTATGCGGATTTAATTACTAATCTTTCGTAATCATGTGTGCTGTTGGATAATCATCTATTTGAACTCCATGAATACGGATATAACAATATTTTATTTTTTTCTAAAAAAACTAATCCATATCTTATGAACGATATATTGCTATTTCAATTATATGTGTATATATGTGTGTATATGTATAATAAAGAATCCCACGTGAATTGGTGAATATGTTCATGGTTTTGTTTTCGAGGTCCTATATTGTCGTGGAGTCTCTTGAAACTATATGTGTACTAAAAGACATAGATAATTTATTTGATTATATAGCTAGATTATCAGTAGTGAGCTGTCAGTCGCTACATGTGATAATTCTAAAGCATCATATATTATAAATTTATAATACATTTGAATACAGTAAATTCATTCCACATAAATTGATATGATATATATTAGTTGAGATTATTTATGTTTGTTTTGTTGGTTGGTAAAAAAAAAAAAAAAAACTAAAGCATGTGGCATACGAGTACGCAAAGAAAGGAGCATGTTTAGCTCTTGTTGCTCGAAGAAAGGATCGTCTAGAGATAGTAGCAGAAACATCACGCCAATTAGGATCGGGTGATGTCATTATCATACCTGGTGATGTTGCTAAGGTTGAGGACTGCAAGAAGTTCATCGATGAGACGGTTCATCACTTCGGAAAACGTACGTATACTTTAGTTCCACTTTGTTACATACAAATCCAAACTAAGTTATAATTAACTTTTAATATGTATACAACATAAATAATAATGAAACTGTATATATATATATATATATATATATATTCTTCTAATCAAGTTATCATATTTGGACAGTTGACCACCTGATCAACAATGCTGGTGTATTTCAAACTGTTCTTTTCGAAGATTTCACTCAAATTCAAGATGCTAATCCTATAATGGTAAGTTTCCTAACAAAACTTATATTGATGGGTAATCCATAGATTATCAATTTCTTTAAACACAAAATCAATAATCAAACTCTATATTGACTACTTTATCTAATTTGTGTGTATACACACTAAGGACATCAACTTTTGGGGCACAACACATATCACTTATTTTGCAATTCCTCATCTCCGAAAGAGCAAAGGAAAAATCATTGTGATTGCCTCAGGTTCAGCAAATATACCTTTGCCATTGGCAAGCATCTATTCAGTAAGATGCTCTTTAAATAGCACAAACGATTTTTTTTTTTTTTAACTTAGTATTGATGTTACTTGGTTACTTTCGTAGGCAAGCAAAGCAGCCTTATTAAGATTCTTTGAGACATTAAGAATAGAGCTCAGTCCGGATATCAAAATAACAATTGTTCTTCCAGGAGTTGTATCAACAGATATGACCACTCCTCACTGTTTAGAAAAGGTAAGTAAGAAAACACTTGTACATGAATCTATACCATAATATACATGTGATACTTTATTAATTATGTCTTTTTGTTTGCTTTCTTGAAAAATATAGTATGGTTCAGATTTTCTTCTATCAGAATCAGTGAGTAAATGCGCAAAATCAATCTTCCGAGGCATTGGCAGAGGAGAGACATACATAGAGGAGCCATCTTGGATGAAATGGGTGTTTGTAATGAAAAATGTATGTCCAGAAATCGTTGACTACGTACTCAACTATCTATTTGTTAGTTATCTCAAACCTTATTTCAAGCGTGATTGATCATACTTCCAAATCTCTAGTCTTAAATTATGTGTTGCAATGATTGTTATTATTCAATAAAACGTGTCACTTTGAGTCATTTTGATATAAAATTGCATTCAAATTTATTGACGAACGAACAACTTTACACTGCCATACACAACTGCCCGATGTAAAAACTGGTTCAAAAGTTGATCATATAGATGATGCATCTGAATGTTGAATCTAAATGAAGAAACGAACATGACCTCATTTCGATAGGTGAAGCTTGTAGTTCCTTGTTTTAATCCACCAATCATAGATAATAACCAAAAAAATGTATGAAACTGTGAGTGGTCACTCTGTGATGTAGAGTGGCCAGCTGAATCCAGAACCAAGTGAAGGTAAAATAAAGATCTAATCCTACTGCTACTTAAAATTAACAGTCTTATATCTGGTTCTTTATACTACCATCATATATCTATCTACTTCAGTTGATTCTTTCCTGTAGATAGGTGTTCAGTGCTGATCATATTGACACTCTTGAGGAGGAAACTCCTAAACGGTGTAGCAATTATCATGTCCTGTAGTAGAAGAAGGATAACAAAATAGCGTGTTGTGATCTTGTACGACTCAAAATCTATTTGCGCAGTACATTGTCAACAAACCTTCAACTCAAAACAATCTTAGTTCTACTTCCGTTTACCTCATTGAAGATAATCTTTACTCTTTAATGTAACAAAACGAAATTATGTATGAAATCAAGATCTTGAAATGGTTCATTAAGGTCTCTTAATAGATGAAAATAATATGATTGACAAAACCACCTCAGAACTATCAAAAGCCAAGACATATGGTTGCGCTAACCAGAAACAAAAATGTAGGACCAGAAACGACGAGATACATTCTTTCTTGAAGCGGTTTTTAGAACAAGTAATCGTCTAAGAGTCAGCAATAGTGACCTCGACCTCGACACCAGGTTCAATTGTGATCGAAGTGATTTGCTTAACCACGTCAGGGGAGCTGAAGAGGTCTATCACCCTCTTGTGAACCCTAAGTTCAAACCTGTCCCAAGTGTTGGTTCCTGATACAAAAACCCACCATGAATCAGTTCCAAGATTTTCAAAAATTAGAAAACGGCAAATAGCTCTATAGCATTTCCCTAAGAGCTAAGACCAGCTATCATCAAGCCAATCATGTAGCAGTAGAGGTCAGGTCATGATGTGAGAGTTTGTTTACCTTCACCACAAGGTGCCTTTCTGGTGGTGATCTTAAGAACCTTAGTGGGCATTCTCACTGGTCCCTTAACTCTAAGTCTCTTGTCCTTAGCTCCACGGACCAAGTCAGTGCACACTAATCAAACAAACGCAACAGAGACTAATTCAATCAAACAAATGCATCAGAGAGACTATTCAGTATTAGATCCTCTTAAAGCTCTTTGAATCTTGCAACATTTTGGGATCGATTTATCTACATTTCTAAACACTGAACCAAAAAAACGAATCTATATACCAAAACTCAAAATTCTCTAGGACTAGAGACAGCTCAAAGGATGCATAAGGAAGCGAAAAAGATGAAACCTTTCTCCAAGTTCTTGACATTCTTGGAAGAGAGAGTGATTCTGATCTTATGAACCTGCTCGAGGGGTTCCTCCAAACCAGCTTTCGTGGGTTTCATCGCTTGATACGCCATGTTTTTGTTACAATCACTCTGCAGAACCCACAGATATATATATATATATATATATATATATATAAGTAACAGATTCAATCAACACAGAACTAAAACAAATCTCCCAACATCTTATGTTCTGTGAACGGATTCAGATAGATAGAAAGATGAAGTAGAAGAACTATGAAATTTTACCGTTTTGGCCGGAGAGGATTTTGTTTTTCGCCGTTCAGTTTAATCTGCAACTGCTGCGGAGGGGCGTTGAGAGAGAAGAGAAGACCTTTATTATCTAGGGTTTTTATTTCAATGTTTTCATTTTTTTTCTCCAATGTTCTGAAACGCTGTCGTTTTGTTGCCGGACCAAAATTGTTTTGTTTGGTTTTTTGAATCTAGGCCTGTCCAAACATGCTAAACCTGTTCTGTTCGGCCCGCTCTTCATTTTTTTTAATACCTTTATACAGTTAATAACAACTCCAAAAATGTTTGGTACAAATGATTTCTTCATACAAAGGGGAATGGTTATATTCAGAATATATTAGTGGGATTGATTTGTGTTTATGATAGCAAACGTTTCAAAGTTGTGAAACTAGAGTATTCTCGATGTTTTGGCGGTGATACGAATGAGTAGGAAATGGGTCGTGTTTGCGTCGTGCCAAGCAGTTTATTTACAAGGAAGAGTTGTAGCGGATCGAGAGGGTGCAACATGAAGCTTGAAAATGTTTCCATAGCAAGTGGATCATGGCTTGGAATAGAAATTTGATGAATGTGAGTTTTCACATGCTAAGAAGAAAGTGAATGAGAGTAGACCCACCCTCGATAATCATAAGGAGGACTATATGTGAGGAAAATATATGCCACGATTTTAAGACAAGGACTTGAGTAAAATGTGGCGACCAAGGAGATTCGATAAAATTGAAGTCATTGTCTGTCTAATTATCATACCCAAAAAAAAAAAAAAAAAAAAAAAGTAAACGAATCCCCATCTCAAATCCAACAAAAATCCGAGCTAAAGCTCAAAGCTTCAACTACCTTTCACATCCAAACTTAAATCCTAGAAATTATTGGCATGGTCGGTATGAAGTTATCTGATGCCTAAACCGTACCAAAAAAAAAGATGTAGTCCCCTATTAATAGCTAATTTTCTCTAAGAGATTAGCTTTTATTCTCTACAAAGTTTAAAATGAATTTATTCTACTTCCTACATGACGTATGTAATTACCTAGTTTAACATTGACAATTTGACATGCATGTGATAAATAATGCGATCAAACTTCCTAGTCCAAAAACATAAAAATAAAATAATGCGATCAATACTCACGACCACGTGAACATGTGGCAGTGGCCTCCATATGTACCGTTCGAGTTATGTCAAATATGAAAAAACACAATATTTATGCAGAAAAAGGGTACTAAAGTGATATTTATTTTGTTGTCGACTGAATATAAAAAAAAATGAGATAGATAAGATAAGAATTGAGTTTTTGATATATCAGTTTCGAATCTATATAGCCGGGTATGGTATGGGCAGTATGGAAGTTAGTAACCCCAGAACTTTATGGATCGCATTTACGCATCACACTCATATAAAACAATGTTATTTTCCTCTCACTAATCTCTGAGGGAAGGGTATTCAATGGATAGAGTCGCAATGGTTTCAGGATAAAGCTAAACAATTCTGCGCTTTGAAAGAATTGATCCCTGACTTAGACCAACAAGGCGGCTCTTCCACTATGGCTAGAACCACTAACCCACCATCTCGTGGTTAATGTCGAGTATAATGTTAAGAGTTGAGTTTTTTATATATCAACAACAAAGTGATATATGTCGGCCGTATGGTAATTTCGTGACCTAAAAAACTTATGGATCACAATTGACGCATCACGTGCATATAACTATCGTTGTCTTCTCCTAATTTTGACGTGCCTTTGGTACGAAAAGCGAACCAAGAAATTTTAAGAGACGTTTGTTTAATAAAGCAACGTTAAATTGCTAATACCATGAAAAAACATTCTTCCAATTTTTAAACGGAATGTGAAACTCCAAAATTTTGACAATTGAAAGAGAGTATTGAGACAAGTGTGAAAGATCTTAATTGAAAGAGGATTGAAAGGAAGTGTGAGTTGACCAAAAAATGGGTAAGTGTGAAACTCTTTAAAATTTTGAAAAAAGAGCACTGAGATATCAGATAAGTGCATGTGAAACCAAGTCCCAGCTCCCAAACTTAGTTTATTTAATTTGGTATATGTATAGTGTGTGTATATTTAACAAATTTTGAAGAAGTTCATATCTTTGGCCGACAGTCTTTGTGAGAGCCCACCCGAAGCAATAGTTATCTTATGTAGTTTACCTTAAAAAAAGATTGTATAGTAATAATGAGATACATTTAATTAGTCGCCAAATGAACATTATTCTTATATGTGAATTTGTTAACATCGCCTCTATGATTCTATGTTATTTTATAATTTAATTTGTGCATCTTTTTGTGAATAATGGATACATTAGTCGTCTAATTTGGTTACATAGCATCTATTTGGACGTGGACCAGACTAATTAGAATTGTACCCTATTGTTGCAATTAGAATGTTCAGGTTCAAATCCACTCTCCATTTCTTATGTATTAGTATATTATTAGTCGCCCAATCCAATTTCTCTCTTTCTTGTTAGTTGCCTAATGAATATAAAATACTTTGATATATTGAAGTAAAGGAGAAAGATAAACGTACTTTGCGTGATAGTACCATTAATATATCGCCTTACATGGGATCCCATCATCCTTACATATTTGTGACTAATGATGATAATGTTATTCATATATTTACAATAACAAACAACAATACAAAATATAAAACTATGTTCACACGACAAGTCCATTCTGATGAAATTTTACGGAAAGGCCTATAAATTGTTTTGTTCATTCGCATGTTACTTTTGGTACTGAGAAAATATATAAATATAATTGCCATAGTACATATTCTGGTTAATTCCAACTAATAATCGACCCCAGTTGGAAAAAAATAACCGAACCAAGAGTCAAGGTCAAGCCTATTAATTATACTAATATTATAAACCCTACGAAAAACCAAACGTACACCAAAGAGTACGAACTAATAAACCTCTATAAAATCTCAAAACCAACTCCCTTACTTCTCCACAATCAAATTATCTAAATCAAAAACACTTCAAACACAATGGCAAAACAAATATTCCACGCTCTCTTTCTAACCCTCTTATCCACGACAATGCTCACCGCGTCCTCAGCCCCCGTAGCCGCAGGAGCTTCGAAACGCGCAATAAACTTCGTACAAGCCTCTTGCAAAGCCACCACATACCCAACCGTATGCGTCAACTCTCTCTCCGTTTACGCCAACTCCATACAAACAAGCCCTCGACGTCTAGCTGAAACCGCACTCACCGTGACCGTGAGCCAGGCCCAATCCACAAAGCTCTTCGTCTCCCGCTTGGCCCGTTTCAAGGGTCTCAAGAAACGAGAGGTTCAAGCCATTAGGGACTGCCTTGAGGAGATCAATGACACCGTTGACCGTTTGACCAAGTCGATCCAAGAAATGAAGATGTGTGGTAGTGCTAAAGGTCGTGACCAGTTCTGGTTCCACATGAGCAATGCTCAGACTTGGACCAGCGCTGCTTTGACTAATGCCAACACTTGCTCCGATGGGTTCGCGGGTCGAATCATGGATGGCCGGATCAAGAACTCGGTCCGGTCCAGGATCGTGAATTTGGGTAGAGGAACTAGCAACGCCTTAGCCTTGATCAATGCCTTTGCTCAAAAATACTAAATAAATTACTACTTTTTTTCTTTGTTTCTTAATTATGTAATTTGAGCTACGAATATATGTGGAAGCTTGAGGGAATCTTGATTCTTGAATTGTTTCGTGCAAATCCTTAGTTTTTCTGGATATATAAACTTTTGATTTTTGTTATGTCGTTTGATATTTTAGCGTCCAGCGATCTAAAACTGCGTTTTAGCTGACATTTCTAGTGGTTGAAGAACAATTTACGTTGATCTTAAATTACCATTCACGTTAAAGTGAGTCGTTGACGCCGACACATTCGTTGAAGTTTGGGACGGTGTTGCGTTTTTGAGTGTAGATCTCACTCTATTAGAATATTTCAACTACTATTATACCCTTCTATATTAGAAAAACTACTCATCAACCTGTCTTTAAATCCTCTCACATATATTCACATGTTTCTACTGGACCATCGCAACCATATAACGTCATCTCCGCCGCTTATTTTCTCAGAACTTTTTTTTTCTTTCCTTTTTTAATCTCAGAATTATCTTCCCATTTGACAAACAAAAGATTTATAGTGAAGATGGATCATAATTAAATTGCACGATGTGTTTATGAGTTTGTAGAATGTCAATAGGTTTATATTAATATAGTCAAAATAATTTTATGTGAGAAAATTTTGTTAAGGTATAGAGAACAACACACGAATAAACCACTTCGAACGTGGCATGGCAAGCAAACACTTTTATTCAATTTTATATAAAACTTTCGTTTCTTACAAGACTAGAAATTAAGCTCACTCTCATATTTATCTAACACAAAACCATGTGTAAATCTAAAAGAGTTAAACATACTCATCTTCTAAGCTTTTTATGATTGTTTGAAGGTTACAAATCTCACAACTTTTATCCCACGAGTACTAGCTCTTTTTGCGGCTAGCCCTAGTCTATTTATGCCCACACAAACAATCTCTAACCTAAATCTTTGTGCATCCTAACAAAAAGGAAATATTCTTTATTCCAAGAATATTTCTCTCCTTATCTTCTCTAATCAAATATATTTTAAATATATTCGAGTATATCTTGATCTCTTCTTTCTTCCTTATCACGCATCTTGTCATCGCGTCCCACAATCCTTCTCCACATCAGCACTTTATGTCACATCATCATATCAGAACTCTGAGATCCTTTCACAGCGGCTTGTCACATTCAGAGCTCTGATACACTTTCAAATTTGTTTATATATTATGGTAAATTTTACTTCCCCTTTAATTTTTTTTATTAAAAAGAAAAACTCTATTAAAAATGGAATTTGTTTAAATTTCGAGTGTTTTACGACTTAAGATCAAACATGATTTTTTAACCAACATAGTCATTATATATCATGATTCCAATTTTATCAGAAATAATAACGACACAACATATGAACATTTTCTTTTGAATCAATGACTATTGCCCATTCTTCGCCCTTATATATTATTAAGTTAAACAGAATGGCCAATCAATTTATAGTGTTTTACACTAAATATTTTTTTCGTATCATATATGTTGCCGCCTCACCGGTAAAAGCCGCACGACCCTTAAAAGAACATGACACAAAGATAAACAAAACACAAAAAAATGACCACAAAAAAAAAAAAACTTTCGCTAAAATTTTTAAAATATTGTAGATGGATAATAATCATTGAAAGTAATTAAACTTAAATAAGTTAAGAATAAGAGATATACAATAAATAAAATAATTTATGAAAGTACAATAAACTGGAACAAGATACGGTATTAAATTCATGGCCAATCATTTTCTAGTGTTTTACAATAATGGAGAAAAAAATCAAAGGTTTTTAAATACAGAATGAGCAAAGAATCTGGATTAGTGTAAAACAATATCCTATTAAATCAGAAATAAATTTGGAATAATATTGATATTAATAAAATCATTTCAAATGGAATTGAATCAATTTTGGTTGAATATGATACGAATATTGAATACATACAACTATATATATTTATATGTATACATGTTCTTTGCAAATTTTAGAACATCTCATTATATTTCAAGTCCTGTATTATCACAGATGAAGAAATTCTTTCAAGTCTTGTTTGCCATTCTCACTATTTACATCCTTCTTGTGCAAGGTACATTTGTATAATTATTTAGAATCAATTACAAATATCATATTATATCTTAATAGTACGAAACTATCTTATGTAAAATATATTACATAATCTCGCTGGAAACACATGATGGAATATGTCGAAATTTATGGGTAAAAAATATGATGTAATCGCATATCAAAAAAAATGTAAAATAACTCATAAAAACAGTAGTCAATCCACTTATTGTTAATCACTTATGAGTTGTAAGTGCTTAATCTAACTATACTTTTCATTTAAGAATAGTTAATGAATCAAATTATATTATTTTTAAATGTACATAAATACTAAGATTCTATGGTTTTTATATTACAGGGAAAGGAGCATCACTGAATGCGATGACACATTGTCATAAGATTTTTTCAAATAAACAAGGGACATGTCCTATTGAAGAATGTAAGTCTGTGTGTACAAGAACGTGGAAAGGAACCGGTATTTGTGAGCAAGTAAATACAAAAGGAGACATGAAATGTTATTGCATATACCTTTGCCCTGAAAAACCAATGCTTTAGCATTGTATAATATTGGCACAGTTATGGTGGACCTAAAATTTGAAAAGTCTTAACAGTTAATAATATTTTAATTTTTCTAGTGTTTAGATGTTATTATATATTTTTATAATTTAAACATTCATAATATTTTATAAATTTTAAAATATTTTTTATATTCGATAAAATTATTAGTTCAACTAAAGAACTAAAAAAAATGTTTTTGAACGCCTGATAAATCAAGCTGTTTGCTCACCCAGATCTGAAATCCTTTTAGTCATGTTTTGAGTAGACTCGCAAGCGTTGGCCAAATTTTAAACCAATGTGGAACATTGAAGACATTTTGTTTCGCTCATCTATTTTGTGTAATATAATTTTGTTTACAAAAATTTGAATAACAATATATGCAGAAAATTAAAATATTTTTATTAATTATATGTATATGTATGATAATTCAAAATACTTAAAACATAAAATCCAACAAAGATGATAGAAGAATATAAATTTTAATCTTATCCAAATCTTTCAAATATAATAACTAAAAAATTAATGCACGCATAAGTAAATTGACTATTTTTCTCTAACTGGATATTTTTTTGCTCTTTTCAATACAATAATATCAATATAGCATCATATGTAATATTTTACATTTTAAAGATTATTTATTTTTTGTTTATTCAAAAAAGGTTATTTATTTTTTAAAATTTTCCTAATTAGTATATATATGTGAAAAAATCTGGATTAATTTAAAACAACATAACTATTTTATATCTACATCAGAGGAAAGGATTAAGTGACTGTGGTCATACAAAAGGTAAAGGTGGTGGAATACTCAGCTGATGACATGGGACTAGGGAAAACCCTTCAGATAACTAAATCTGCACTTTTTTACTTTTTTTGTTTTTCTTATCTTTTTAAATCAGAATAAAATCTGGATTATTTGAAACAAGATCTCTTTAAATTAAATTTGGTTGAATTAGATATCCATGATTGTTGAATAGATAAAAAATAAAACTATATATAAAAGTAACATGTTCTTTGTAAAATTTTAAACAACTCCAATTCATTTATAGTGTCGAAGATGAAGAAACTTTTTCAAGTCTTCTTGACCGTACTAACTATCTACATCCTTCTTGTGCAAGGTTTGTATAAACATTCAAAATAAATTTATTATATATAATCATTATAAAAGAAATTGATTATGATTATCATGTTTTTGTTTAAAATATCAATTAAATTATCTCATATATAATATGTATCAAAATTATCAATTAAATTATCTCATATAAAATATGTATCAAAGTTATTATTTTTAGTATAAAATTCTATGATACTGATTTACTTCTTTTCTGTCAAATCGATACCAAAACTAAAGAAATTTCAGTTTTTTCACTAATAAGCGAGGTGACTAATACTTTTTTATGTGTTAGCTGATTAAAGGGAAACTTGTCTTCGAACTATGATATTATGTTAGGAATATGGATTTTCAACTCAAAATTGTTGACAATAAATAAATTGGCTTATGTCCTTTAATAATAGTAAAATCACTTCAATATGGTATTCGTGTTAGGGAGAGAGAGTTGATGGGTTTTTTCCATATTAATAGCTAAAAGTGCTATTATCTCGAAAGAGAGTGTATGAAAATCTTACATCAACTATATGCGAAAATATATAACTAGTATAAAAGTATATTGACCACTTCATGCATTGCCTATTAGTATTGAGTTTAAAACTTATAATCTAACTAGCTACTAGTATACATTTTTTTAAACATAATCACTCAAGCAAAGATAATATATTTGATTTATAAAAAATAATATTGAGAATTTAAGATTTTATGTTTTATATGTTACAGTAATAGGAGCGTCACCAAATGACACAACATATTCAAATAAAAAATTGACATGCTCGCTCGAAAAATGTAATACTATGTGTACCAAAACGTGGAAAGGATCAGTCGGTCTTTGCGAGAAAGTAAGCGCAAAAGGAGACATGAAGTGCTACTGCATATATAAGACCAATGCCTGAGAAATATGTTATATAGGAATAACTGTGGTTAAATATATTATTATTTAAAATAAAACTCAAATAGTAATGCATTATAATAAAAAGATCCATGCTGATGCTAGTGTGAGTGTCGTTAACAAATTATAAGTGTAACGTCTCCATCATTTTTAAAGCCGAAATCGGACTTCATATGTTGCTTATGGTTTTATGATATTCTTAGAGTCTTGAAGGGTTTTGTTTACAACTCTTGCCTTATTCCATTCCAATGTCTAGAGTAGAGATGTCAAAATAGTTCCACATTTGTGAGTCAACTCAACCAAACCTAAACCATGAACGTATTGAGTTAGGAATTTGGGTTTTAATGAGTTAACGGAACAAGAAAGGTTGATGATTTTAATGAGTTTGGTTAAAAAGAACTGATGACTGATGAGTTCACAAAACCAAAGCAGCACAAATTAATCAATTGTTAAAAGTTAAAACTTAAAACCATACCAAACCGAAAATAATCTCAACTGAATGTGTGTAAACCGATATTAACAAATCCAAACGGGCTGAAATGTCAGCTGCACTTACTTCACCTCACCCTAATTTTGGCTGTGTAATCACTACTTCCTCTGGTAAAGTAGATGGAGAAGGATATCTCTACGCTCAAGGCACTAAACCGGGAGAAGCGTTGGCCGTTGAAGCTGTTGGAGAGTTTTGTAGAGGCTCCACGGCTTATTTAAACATGGAGCCTGGTGATTGTCATGGCGACCATGCTGCTTTATCTGCTCTTGTTCAGGTTTTGCTTTTGATGAGTATAATTCCAATGATATGTAATAACTGATAAGTGATGAGCTTGTGAACCCTTGGAATCAGAATGCGGTGAGCAAAATTTCTCATGGATGCAAGTTGTCGTATACTTTGCGGGCAAGAAAAAATTTGGGAGTGAGAAGAATCCCAGTCAAACGAAGACATAAAGATTTCCACCAAGTATAAACCACGACCTGATTTGGTGCAAGCTTGTCAAAGATATGGTATGTTTCTCAATTCTCCAAGTTTCAGAGTTTGTAAAGATATTAGTCGTCTCCGACTAGGAAAAGAATCAATTGTTGACCAAGGCGTGAAGCGAGGGACTCATCTCGTTAGTTATGCTTTTCAACCACATGATCATATTACCTATCGTAGTCATGATGATCAGATTGTGTTGGAAGATCTGAGAACTTCAAATGAGTTTACTAAAGCTGCTAAGGAGTTGGAACATGACTACATGAGAGTAGTACAGGTTGGGTTCCAAGGAACAAGTGATGGCGTAGATAAGGACAGATTCGTTGCTCCACAGTTGGAATGTTCTGTGTTTTCGTGGGGTTCATATAGATGCCTGGGAAATGGGTCATGTTATCATGAGGAATTCGCTCCTCATTTTGAGTTGTATGTGTGGGATGGATCTGGGCCAGGTTGCGATCTACAAGAATTCGGACATATCAATAAAGTCAAAGGAAGGTCAAGGTACTTTACTTTTTCATGATTACACTATGTTGCTCGCAAAAGCTGATGATGTTAATCAAATATTGGTGGAAGTTAGTACAAGTGAGAAACAAAGTAGTTCGTCTTGGATTGGTTGTGTGTGGGATCCAGGTGGGACGTGGTTTGTGAAAGTTCAAGTAAGTTGGTTAGGAACTTATTTTCTTGAGTATAAGAAAAAAATGGGGCTAGTCGTAAGTCATGGTTTAGAAGTGCAAGGCTGGTCTTGTTTGCCGAAACAAGGATTGTTATGACAAGAAGATATAGTGAGAGCACTTAAAAGACTTATGAACGACTTAGTATGAGTCAGTTCCATGGAATTGCAGAACCCATGAGGAAGTTAAAAAAGCTAGATAGTGAGAATAAATGGAAGTCTTAGCCTCACTGCTACATAACAAACATCGTTTGTCACTTTATCTTGAGGACAAGATTGAACTTTCAGGGGCGAGTAGTAGAAGGTGTGGATGGTTGGTCTTTGATAGAGGGAAATAGGATAGAATCTCAGATGGTATTAGGGTGTTGAGCTTAATACAGAATAATCATATATTAGATGGATATTACAGAAATGATAAAGATCCTAAGCTAACGGGGAGGAATCACAAGATCAGTTTTCAGATAGCAAGTAAAAGATGAAAAGAGAATCAAATTTAAATTTTAAACAAATATTGCCTTTAATTGTTTTTTATAATCTTAAATAGAATCATGAATTAAATATATTAATAATGGTTTTAACAATAAATGTGATGGTATGCCGGTAAATAAATCTAATTTGAGGATTTATTTTATAAAACTGCTGCAATTATGCTAGTATATATTACTCCAAATTTTTTTCACATTTATACTATTAATTGGAAAACTTTTAAAAAATAAAATAATCTTTAATCGAAATAAAATCTGGAGTAATTTAAAACAAGATCTCTTTAAATGAAAAGATTTATTAAATTGGATTGAATTAGATACCCATGACTGTTGAATAGATATAGCTATATATATAAGTAAATCGTTCTTTGTAAATTTTAAAACAACTCCAATTCATTTATGGTATCTAGATGAAGAAACATTTTCAATTCTTGTTAACCATACTAAGTACTGTATCTACATCCTTCTTGTGCAAGGTTTGTATAAACATTCATAATTATTCTATTATATTTATAATCATTATAAAAGAAACTGATTATGATTACCATATTATTTGATTAACATATCAATTAAATTTTCTCATATAAAATATGTATCAAAATTATTATTTTTAGTCTAAATTCTGTATATTGATTTTACTTCTTTTCTGTCATATCGATACCAAAATAAAAGATTATTTCCGTTTTTTCACCTAACATTCTCCACTTTATGTTATAGAGAGATAAGTGAGGTGATTAATACATTTTTAATGTGTTAGCTAAAGGGCAATTTGTCTTCTAAGTTCTAACTATGATACTATATTAGGAATATGAATTTCCAACTCAAAATAGTTGACAATAAATAAATTGGCTCATGTCCTTTATATAATAGTGACCACTTCATGCATTGCCTATTAGTATTGAGTTAAAACTTAAAATCTAACTCGTATACATTTTTAAAAACATAATCAATGAAGCAAAGATAATATATTTGATTTATAAAAACAGAATATTGAGATTCTATATTTTGTATGTTACAGTAATAGGAGCGTCACTGAATGACACAACATATTGTTATAAAATCTTTTCAAATAAAGACTTGACATGTTCTATCGAAGAATGTAAATCTGTTTGTACTAAGACGTGGAAAGGAGTTGGTATTTGCGAGAAAGTAAGCGCAAAAGGAGACATGAAGTGCTACTGCCTGTATAATTGCCCTAGAAGACCAGTGCCTTAGCAATATGTTATGTAGGAGCAAATGTGATCTCATAGACCTAATGAGTACAGATACCTTTATGACTTTATCACTAGTCGTTAAATTTATTATTATTCAATATAAAACTCAAAATAATAATGCATTATAATAAAATGATCCATGCTAGTGTGAGTGTCATTAACAAATTATAAGTGTAACGTCTCCACCATTTTCAAAGCCGAAATCGGACTTCATATGTTGCTTATGGTTTGATGATATTCTTAGAGTCTTGAAGGTAGTCCTGGGCAATCGGCAGAATCCGATTAAACCAAACCGGACAAACCGATTGTTTCGGTTATCGGCGCCCGATTTGTAAAGAGAGAGAAACCGATCGGCAAAATTAATTTGAGAATTCGGTTAATGGTTCGGTTCGGTTCGGCAAAGCATAACCGATTGGTTTTACATAAACCGAAATATATATAGGATTAAATTTTCATTAACCTTAATCTCCTTCATTTTTTCTTCCTGCGGCTGCTTCTTTACCGAGCAAAGAGTTCTCTCTACGAAAAAATGGTGAAAGCTAAGCCTTTGAATCCGAGAAGACTCAATCACTAATCATCATCATTACGTATCTCATCCATCATCATCTTCTACAACTCGTCTCTTGTTGTCAATCACACTCATAAGAAGAATCCCTTTTGTCTGACTTCGTTAAACTCTAATGGCTAATTTCCTACTGGTAAGCTGTTCTTTTTTCTTCTTCTTTCAAAGTCAAAACCTGGCCCTAACTTTGTTCAAGTCGATTGCTTTGTTGTTCTTCTTCTGTTTTTTATCTCTTTTCTTTATTCTTCTGGATTTTTGCGGATGTATTAGTTCAAATCTTAATCCTAATTAGATTCGTTTTGTTTTGTTTATTTCTGCATCTGTTTACCTTGATCTAATGATAAAATTGCTGAGTTTTGTAGATGGCTTCTGACGATAACAATGAGACAGAGAGTGAAGAACTTGAAAGCACAGACTTACGGCAGTTCACACGGCGGAACCAGCTAGAAACGATCGCTGGTTGCTAACAAAAAAAAACCCTAGATTTAGATGGATTTGGGCTTTGTTAGTGTAATTTGGTTTGGGCTTGGGATTTTATTAGGTTTGGCCTTTTAATTTTGTCAATTGGGTTGTTGTAATTGGGTTTTTGCCATGCAAATATTTTTTGGTATAAGAAGTAAACCTAACAAAAAACCGAATAAACTGAATAAGATAAAATCCGGTTCATCTTCGGAACATAAATTTTTGTCGATAACCGACCCGAACCGAAATTTATTTTGGCTCTATTCGGTGAGATTTTTTAGAAACCGAACTTTTGCAAAACCGAATAACCCCACCCAAATAAACCGTTTAAACCGAACGCCCAGGACTACTTGAAGGGTTTGTTTACAATTTTTGCGTTAATAATCCATTCCAATGTTTAGATATGTCAAAATAGTTCCAAATTTGGGAGTCAACTCAACCAAACCCAAACCAAGAACTTATTGAGTTATGAATCTGGTTTTAATGAGTTAACAGACCAAAAAGGTTGATGATTTTAATGAGTTTGGTTAAAAAGAACTATGACTGAACCGATGAGTTCACAAAAACCAAACCACCACAAATTAATCGATTAAAGTTAAAACATAAAACCATATCAAACCGATAATAATCTCAAATGAATGTGTAACCCGAGATTAACAAAACCAAACTCTCTCTCACGCATCTTACTTATCCCTAATCTTCGATCCAACGTAATCGATTTGCATCCCTCATCGTCGATCTCTCATCTTTGATCACTCTATCTAGCCCTGAGACTTCGGTTATTTCGGTGAATTCGGTTCAATTTTTTTCAATTTTTATGAGTTTTGAAAATCTTTCCGAATTTAAGTTATTTTGATTTGTTGGTTAATTCAGTTTAAAAATTGAAAACAGAAAATTAACCAATTTTATTAAACAATCTTGTTTTCGGTTTATTTAGGGATAATTTTGGTTTTTTCTTTTTCGGTTTTATTTCAAATTTTTCGGGTTTTTTTATTCGGTTAGTTCGATTATTTTAGGGATAAATTTCCGTTTTGTAGATTTAAAAAAAAAATTGGTTAGTCGATAACCGAACTGAAATAACCGAAATATTTTGTTTTTTTTTTTACTTTTTATTTTTTCTACCGATCTTTTCAGCTGCTATAACTGAAACCGAACCAAACACCCAAAATATCGGTTCGGTTTATCGCACTCACGGAGATGTGTAAAATGAACAGAATTTTGGCTATTGAGCCTAAGTGGGCTTCTTCCTTATGTGTCGTGAGCCCAAGTGACTACACCTCTGCTTCAGCTTTCTTTCTCTATCTCTGAAGTCTCAAGCCTCTCAACACTTCGTCCCTTCTCCCTTGTTTTGAATTTTCTTAGTTATGGAGATGAGGAAATGGATTTTCTAATGTGATTTCGTGTGAATCAGTCTCTGCATTTGGATTGATGTCACTCTAATGGTTTGAGGATCTCGCTCTCTCTCTCTCTCTCTCTCTCTCTCTCTCTCTCTCTCTCTCTCTCTCCCCGCCGACTTCGATTTCTTCAGTTTCTTATACCCTTTTTTCTCAGGTCAGCGAATTTGATAGATTTCGAGAATAGGGTTTATACGGGTTTCTGTTTTGATTCAGAGAACACGAGTAAAGTTTTGATCTTTTGTTTCTGGGTTTTACTTACGCTTTAGGGAACAAGACGAAAGATTTGATTTTGTTTAGAGCTCTGAGTGAGTTACATGATTTTGACATTTGGGACATTGCATATCTTTAAACCCTTCTCTTCTTTTCACAGATTAGGCCGATTGATTCCAATTATGGCTCTTTCATTACGAATTAGTTCGTCTCCCTTAATCTGCAGAGCCACTCTAGCTAACGGAGACAATGGTCGTAATCACCACGCGAAAGACGCCGCCTTTATCCGACGTGCTGCTGATTTGGCTGAAATGTCAGCTGGACTTACTTCACCTCACCCTAATTTCGGATGTGTAATCGCTACTTCCTCTGGTAAAGTCGCTGGAGAAGGATATCTCTACGCTCAAGGCACTAAACCGGCTGAAGCGTTGGCTGTTGAAGCTGCTGGAGAGTTTTGTAGAGGCTCCACGGCTTATTTAAACATGGAGCCTGGTGATTGTCACGGCGACCACGCTGCTGTATCTGCTCTTGTTCAGGTTTTGCTTCTGTGCATAAATCCAATGATATGTGATAAATGATGAACAATTTGATAAAGTTGTGTTTGAGTCGAAGAAATGCATTGTATAGATTAGGCAGGAATTGAACGAGTTGTTGTTGGAATAAGGCATCCTCTACAACATCTAAGAGGCTCTGCGATTCGTGAACTAAGGAGCCAAGGGATTGAAGTGAATGTTCTTGGAGAGGACTTTGAGAGTAAAGTTCTTGAGGTAATAATGTATATCTTTTTACTCTTCGATTTGAAGTAAATTGTTTTTATTTTGGTAACTAAATGTGAATATTCTTACAGGATGCTCGGAAAGCGTGTCTTCTTGTGAATGCTCCTTTGATTCATAGAGCTTGTTCTCGTGTTCCATTCTCTGTTCTTAAGTATGCCATGACTCTTGATGGTAATTATATCAACCTGCATTTTATATGTTAGTACTAGAATAGATGGAAGTTGGAGGGAGCTTAAGGTTTTTTTGGTGTATTGACAGGTAAGATTGCAGCAAGTAGTGGACATGCAGCATGGATAAGTAGTAAACTCTCTAGAACCCGAGTGTTTGAGTTGCGAGGAAGAAGTGATGCCGTGATAGTTGGAGGAAACACTGTACGCCAAGATGGTAGATATTTTTACCTCAAATCTTGAATCTTTATAGATGCCTAAAGCTGAATAAATAACAACAGAGTTGTACAATTTTTTTAACTGCAGATCCTCGATTGACTGCAAGACATGGACAGGGTCACACCCCTACGCGAATTGTGATGACTCAGAGTCTTGATCTTCCTGAGAAAGCCAATCTCTGGGATGTCTCGGAAGTGCCTACCATAATTGTTACACAAAGAGGTGCGAGAAGGAGTTTCCAGAAATTTCTTGCCTCCAAAGGTGTTGAAGTTGTGGAGTTTGACATGTTGAATCCAAGAGAAGTTATGGAGTATTTCCATCTTCGTGGGTATCTCTCGATTCTATGGGAGTGTGGAGGAACATTAGCTGCATCTGCTATATCATCCAGCGTCATCCACAAGGTACCCATTTTACTATCTTATGCTGTTCCTTGGCCAAATCTAATCTTCGACCTGTGAGATTTGTATTTATAGCTTGCTACTTATGAAGGTGTAACACTGTTATTCTTCTCTCAATGTAATTCGTTTTTCAGGTTGTAGCTTTCGTTGCCCCAAAAATTATCGGTGGGAGGAATGCGCCTTCTCCTGTTGGTGAACTTGGGATGGTAGAGATGACACAAGCATTGAATCTAATGGATGTTTGCTACGAGCAGGTAATATACTAATATTTACACTTCTTGACTTAACGTTAACCAATCTAGCCTCTTAGTACTATGGGTTAATTTAAATCCTTGAAAACTACAGGTTGGCCCCGACATGCTTGTCACCGGGTTTCTTCAACCCATACCAGACCTTATACCTGTTATCCCATCAGAGGACGCAACTGTTGAGATTGACCCCAGTGTTAACCCCTTTGAATCTAGTATCATATTCTTTTACAAAACATGGGACCTTTATGGAAGTTTCTCAAACTTTTCTCCGCATCCAATACGAATGCCCTGTGGCGAGGACAATGATGATTACATGACCTGGCCCAGTGTGGAGCATTACTATCAGGTACTACACAACGGTCCATGTGAAATAATATCTTGCTCTTTCATAATAACATAATCTCTAAATCCTTGTCCAAAAACCTGAAGGCAAACAAGTTTGTTGGGGTCGAAAATCCGATGGCACATGACTGCGTTGAGAAAATTAGAACAGCTAGAAGTCCAGAGGAGGCAGCTCTGATAGGCAGATCAACGCTGAGACAGAAACCTGAACTGGTATGAATATAAGTTGGTTGTCCAGTTTCGAGCATCAAAGCAGTTTTCACTCTTTCGTTGATCTCTTTAATGATTGTTTTTAGGTTCGGAATGACTGGGAAGATGTGAAGATAGAAGTAATGTACATGGCTCTAAAATGCAAGTTCTCGACTTATCCTCACTTGAAATCAATGCTGCTCTCAACTGCTGGTTCGGTTCTTGTGGAGTCTTCACCGCACGATCTATTCTGGGGAGGTGGCCGAGAAGGAGAAGGGCTCAACTATCTTGGTCGACTACTTATGCAACTTCGTTCAGAGTTTTTCGACGATTCCTCTGTTTCAGCTGAAAACACTTTTTTAGCCTGATGGATGATGATAGTCTTTCATATTTACTCCCAAAATGTCATCAATAAAAGTTTCAGTTTTGACATTTACATTGTTGTAATTTTTTAACGTATACAAACATCATTGTAAGTTTGTAACATTATGATAGTTTCTCTAGGCCGTTTGATTCACATTAACTCATATCGAGTATTTATAATGGTAACGGTGAATTTTTATTTGCTTTGTTTGGCTTTGAAACAAATCCAAATATTCAACAAGACCATTCAAACGTTAGTATTTGGTTCGGTTCGGACCGTATCAGTAACTCCAAGGCTTATATGAACACCTTCCCTAAAGAAGACACTAGGTGGTCACGACGCTTTGAGAAAAAACGGACACTAGGTGGTCAACAAAGACACTAGCTGGTGACAACGTCGGAACATAAAAGTAAACTCTAAAAGTTACATACTCACCGGAGATATTTAATATAAATATAAAACTATGTATAATAAATAATCATTTAGGAACATATAAACCAAGATTATTGTAAGAGTTTGCGTATGCTTGAAACTACAGGAGTAGAAACTGAGCTAAAAGCACATGGAAAGGTTACTTTAACATTGGAAAAACACATCTTCTTCTTCTTCCTTTTAAGTCACTTTTCCTCCTCTTTATTCATTTTGACATTTTTTTTCTAAACTATTTTTATAATTATGTAATGGAATCAATTATGGACATCTATATAGGTGTTTCATATTATATGATTTTATAATCATATGTTGCTAAATATAAGAATATGAGTCATGATATCATATGAGTACAATCCCAAGCAAAGACAACACACATCATCATGTTCTCCCCTCAATAACAATCACTTGCAAAGTACATACACACAAACTCAATAATAAGAATAATTCCTCATTAAAATAATTTAATTTACGAAACTAAAATCCCTTTAATTAGTTAAGACATCACACCATGACATTTCCCAATTCCCCATACAAACTGATAGCCAAGAACTTCAAAGAATGCTTAGAGGCATCTTTCACATTTGCCTCTTGGCCTCATTTCTTCTTCTACCGTTCTCCTCCGCCGTACACCATAGTGGCTTCACTGGTGGAACCGATGCTCCTCCTCCGTGGGATCATAATGTTACCCCACCACCAGAAACCGCACCATCCCCAACCCCCACCTCGAGTTCCCCTACCGCTTCACCGCCATCTCCCGGACCGGTGGCTCCACCGGCTCCTTCTAATAACGGCTCTGTCTCCGGCGACATGACATGGTGGTGCAACAAGACTCCACACGCTGAGACATGCAATTACTACTTCAGGAAGAGCTCACAGAATAACATCAACCGACCACCAAGGTTCCGGTCCGAGTTCTTACGAATGCTTGTCAAGATAGCACTTGACCAAGCCGTGATTACACACAGTCAAACTGTTAAGTTCGGACCAAGCTGCACCAACAACCAAAGGAAGGCCGCTTGGTCAGACTGCGTACACCTCTTCCAAAACACAGTGGCTCAGCTGAACCGAACGCTCAAGGGACTTAACCCGGCGGCGTTAAATGATGTCAAGTGTACGGACTTCGACGCACAAACATGGCTCAGCACGGCTCAGACCAACATCGAGACATGCCGTTCCGGATCCGAGGATCTTAACGTCTCAGATTTCGTCATGCCGGCGATCTCCAACAAGAACTTGTCAGATTTAATTGGAAACTGCTTGGCCGTCAATGGAGTTCTCATGAAGCAACATAATCATACGACTGGTACGTTCTATTATACTGTATTAGTATTATAATTACTTTAGTCAAAGGAAAAAATATTATAGTTACATACTTACTTCAACTGGATAATTAGATTTTCCTCATTTAATTACGAATACACCAATTTGTTCCACAAATCATCTTTTGCTGCTTATAAGTTTTCTCGGCAAAAAGTATTAAAAAGTGTTACGTTCATCGTAATCTTTGTTCACACGTGATCAGATTAATTATGAATACTAATTAACATCTTAGGTTATGTACCCTTTTTTTTTTCCTGCAAAACACACCTAGCTTTTTCATCTTAGACGGTAATTTTTTTTTTTTTTAAATAAGGTCATTATGTAACATGACTTTATGTAACACAGTCAAATTAATTCCAATCTGTTTGGTTTGTGAAGCAAACCACAAAGAATACTTCCCAAGCTGGGTCTCAAGACACGAGAGACGTTTGATCGTATCAGCCTCTTTAGCGAAATCGAGGCCACACCTAGTGGTATCACTAGACAGGTCCGGCCATTTCCGGTCAATACAAGCTGCCATAAACTTCGCAGCAAGAAGGAGATACAAGTCAAGATTTGTCATATATGTGAAGAAAGGTGTTTACAGAGAGAACATCGATGTTGGCAACGATAACCACAACATCATGCTCGTCGGCGACGGTGAGAGAAAAACAATCGTCACCAGTGGCCGAAGCGTCCAGCACGGTTACACCACCTATAACTCTGCAACCGCCGGTTCAAACTCTAATCTTAAAACCTTAGTTAAATTCGACTTACGACTTCTAATGGTACTAATAAGTCTTTTTCAACTCTTTTTGAAGGCTTTGGAGGCCAAAGGTTTGTAGCAAAAGACATGACATTCATCAACACGGCAGGGCCATTACGCGGCCAAGCTGTGGCGGTTCGATCATCCTCTGACCTCTCTGTTTTCTACCGAGTCGGTATCCATGGATTCCAAGACACTCTCTACATCCACTCACAACGTCAGTTCTTTAGAGAGTGTTACATCTCAGGCACCATCGACTTCATCTTTGGAAATGCAGCTGTTGTGTTTCAAAACTGCATGATTGTTGTCCGAAGACCCCTCCATGGCCAAGCCAACATTATAACCGCTCAAGGTCGGGGTGACCCTTTCCAGAACACAGGCATAACCATCCATAGCTCAAGGATAATCGCGGCTTCTGATTTGAGGCCTGTGATTCGATCGTACAAGACTTATTTAGGCCGACCGTGGCAAGCTTATTCGCGCGTCACAATCATGAAGACCTACATAGATAACTCGATCAGTCCCTTGGGATGGTCTCCTTGGTTAAGAGGATCCAATTTTGCTCTCAATACTGTTTTCTATGGAGAGTACAAAAATTTTGGGCCGGGGTCTTCCACAAGATGGCGGGTCCGTTGGAAAGGATTCCACGCCATAACGAGCACCGCAGTTGCTTCTCGGTTTACCGTCGGAAGCCTTATCGCCGGCGGTTCATGGTTGCCAGCCACTGGCGTGCCTTTCAAGTCAGGGTTGTGAGGAGAGTCACCTTGTCCTGTATACCAAAGACTAAACAATGTGTTGTGTGAATGTGATCTTTGTTTATTTATTACTGATTTATTTATCTCTTTTTTTTTATTACATTATTTTCAACCAAAAACATTCTAATTATAGAGACATTGGTCTACAACATATCTGATTTACGCTACATTTAGTTTATATTTTTCTCATATATGTTAGGAAGCCGAATACGTTTCTTCTTATCTTGCTATGAATATTTCTTATCTTTTAAGAACAAAATTCGAGATTATGCTCTGTTTTCGTTTAACCAATTAGGGTTATTGTACCCTGGGTGGTCAGTTCTGATCAAAGCTTTTTAATATGCTCAGCCTCAGCCCCTAAAATTGGGTGTCTATTGTCCAATTAATATCACACGCATTTAAGGGGAATTACTTGAAGATTAGTTCGATGTGTGAGCATCTTCCTACAAGGCACTCACTTAGTCGTCAGTGATTGGTTGCAATAGATGATCCTCTAGTAAATAAGCTATATATAGTACCTGTTGAGTCAAAAGGTCTATGATTGTGGTGTAAGAACAAAAATGGATCATAACAAAATTTATTTTGTCCTCTTATATAGTTCAGTTTGATACAAGAAATCGTCTTGTCTGTTTTAATACCACAATCATTTCTCTAAATCATACGTCACACCTATATATCAAAAAACACCATACATCATTCAATAGCGATTAACAAGTTAACTTTAATTTTCTAGTATCAAAGTGAAAAGAAGGCACAACTGAACTTTAAATTTCTAGTATCAAAGTGAAAAGAAGGCAACCAATTAGTACAGTTAAGACGATACAAAATGTCATCTAAGTAGGGGTAAGAAACAAATTAGCATTGCTATCACCAATATAACCAACTAAACTGATCATACCACCAACTAAACCAATCAAACGGAAATAAACCAAAGCCCTAAAACACACCCGCCCATTCCCTTTCACTTCTCTATCCATCACCTCTTCCTTAACCGTGCCCGCCACCGGAAACTTAACCTCTTCCATCTCCTCCGATGACGCATCTTGAAACATTGGCCACTGCTCAGCCTCTACTTCTTCCTCCTCCTCTTCTGCTTTACTAGACTCGTTCAGACAAGATCCGACGGACGAGTAATCCGCACCGGTTTCATCGCCATCATTAGTTCCCAAAGTTTCCATTTCTGATTTGATCAGTGAACCATTATCATGATGACCGGGCCATTGATTAATGATAGAAGCCTCTATTTCGGTTAACCTCTTTGCTAAGCAATGAAACCTTTCGTCAACGTCTTCTTCTCCTTCCACATGCATCCGTCGAGACGAAATCTCAGCCGTTAAAAGGGTCCTCACAAATAAAATTCCAAGTTGTATTTTCCGAAGATTGGGATCATCATCGTCGGTAAAAGTGACTACTTCAAGTAAAGACTCGAGTTCTTCAAGTTTCTTCTCCAAGACTGAGTTTATCTTTGCCTTCATTCTCTCTCTCTCTCAGTCTCGATCCTCTTATTCCCAACCAATGGTTTTTTTTTCTCCTCTCCTCTCCTCTCCTCTCCTCTATCAACCGATTTTACAATGTTGAAATAGTAGAATTTAAAAACTTACTAATGTAGTTGGTTGCGAATGCGACGGTTACCATGAGATTACGTAGGTGCCTTTTCGTACAACGTACACATATAGTACGTTTACCTAAATATATGTTCCGTAGTTGAATTAATGTTCTGTCCAAATTTATCATATTATGTGTAGTTGAGGCTCAAGTATGTGGGCTTGAAGTAATGGCTCTCTATTCCACTATGTATGTAATTAAGGTCCATTAGCTATTATGTTACTCTTCACCAATAATTAGCTATTATGTTACTCTTTACCAATAATTATCGTCTCTACGGTGATCTCGTGATAAGATATGCTTTTCGTATATATGAAAACTGATGCCATGTCAATGTGTCATATTCCACGAAGTGGTTCTCTTATATATATTCAGTCGTACTCGTTCGTTCGAACGAGTAAATTATTTCTTTAACAAGTTAGTTTTAGTTTTATGATTCAAGTTTTCGTAGGAATTTAATATGTAGCCTCAAATGAGTAAATTATATTGAAAAAATGTTATTAGTAGTACACCACAAAAGAAATAGGTAGAAATTAAAATAACAATTTATCGAAATAATGTGAGGAACAAAAAAAAAACACAAAACCGCTAGAGTTTGCGGATTAATTGGCTTTAATTAACGAAGCAGTTTAACTCTTCGTATAAACATATTGTTCAAATAAAATATTAAGCTTTCTCAATCGAGAAAATTCGTACGTCATGTGTATAATTACGCAGCTTCTAGTGGGATCCGATTACTTAATTTGATTGATTATAACCTAACCTATCATTATCAATTACACGGTTGTGTGTCTGTGTGCATTTAATTGTTTTTGGATTTTCAAAAATGTGGTCCATGCATATGTAGAAAACACTATACAACTATAGTCTTATACGTTTTATGCTATTATTAAACAAATCAATAACCAAAAGTAGTGGTCAAAAACCACGATCAAAATACTGGAAATCAGAAGCTGTGGTCCTTAATCTTAGTGGTACGTAGATTTCCACATTAGTTAATGTCCTTAATTTATGTTTATTTTATATTATAAAGAAGGTAAAATTTATACACATGACATGATGACAATGTAATATATTAATGTTTTGGTTCGTATCAATATATACATTTATATAGGTTCCACTTTGTTTGTTCAAACGTCCACGCGTAGACATATTTGATGAGAACCCTTTGCCGAGTGGCGTACCAATTTATTTTTTGAACTAATTAAAAAGATCTCCCATTTGACTCTGATTTGCTAACAAAAAGTGGACCAAATAATCAATAGACTAGACCATTTGATTTATAGATTTGACAATAATTGGTAGCGGATCAATTTATTATTGGTCCATGGCAGTTTCTTTTCTCTCTTTTTTGGTTGGTCCATACGAACTAATTTATTAATGGTAAATAAAAAACAGTTCCATTCCACAAATGATTTTGTTCACCTCATCGGCTGCAAACATAAATGAATTTGTTAGTATTAACAGATTGTTAACCGTTGAACTACTATCACTTTCACTTACATATTGTTAATAAATTTTGGCATAATTTTTTGTGCCATTTTGCAGAACCAAGTTAACCTTCTCGGAGCCACGGCAATTTTGGAGATTCATTTCTTGAGAAATTAATCAAATCAAGATCGGTAATATATATTAAATTATTTACATCACAATACAGATTACATGTTTACAAATTCCCACAGACCTGAACTCCGGTCCGAGATCTCCCCTAAGAAAATTACACACAACTTAAAACGCAACCAAAAAAATGGCGATCATAAGTTGATGATCACACTTCCATCACGTGACCCTGCTCGTTGTCCACGGGAGTTCTACATTCCTCCGATGGCCTAGACTCGGCTATCTTCTCGGCTACTTCGGCCATAACCAGCCTCGTCAACAATAGTCCAGCCACAAACGCAGCTCCCATCAACATTGTGAAAACCGCGGTCCAGCTACTCCTAGACGATATGTAACCCGTTAGCAACGGTCCAACCGCAGCGCCTACTGATCCCGTTCCGTCAATTATAGCCGTGACCGTAGCCAAAGCTCTCGAGTTTCCTTTCAACGAGCTATGTGTTCCAAGATCGGCTGAAACGGCCGTTGTAATCAAAGCGTAAGGTCCGTTTACCAACATCCCGGTTAGGAACATGAGTGACGCGTTGGCTAATAACGATACATGTCCGTAGCTACGGTAGAAGAACAAAGCTGGGATTGAGCAGTACATGAAACTAGCAGCTGTAATCGCTCTTGCTCCAATTCTGTCTGAAATGTAACCAGCCATGATTCCTCCAACCACACCTCCTACATCGAACATTGTCGAAAGATTCCCCGCTGTTTCGTCCGATAAATACTCACCTTCAATAGCTGCAAATCATCATATACAAAAAAAATCTAATCAGTTACATGAACATAACAAGTAGTCTAGCTAGTGGTTTTGTACTAACTCAGTAATATGCACAAAATTACCTGTATGGCTAACGTAAAAAGGTAGCCAGTAGAGGAAAGTGTAAGCAACCAACTTAGCAAAGAATAAACAGAGCGCGAAAGGCGCAACTCCAGGAATCTTCCAGGCTTCAATGAATCCAACAGCTCGTTTCTTGTCATCGGTTTCCGAATCCGACGAGCTCAATAGTAACGGCTCGTTAACCGAGTTTCCAATCTTCTCAGACGACGAAACAATATCCTCATCTCGCTCTGCTCCAACAATCTCTGGACTAACAGGCAAGAAAGCGAAGTTCACCAAACCGATCAACACGATGACCACACCAGGAACCACAAAAGACCATCCCCAACCATATCTCAACATAGCAGCAGCGATCAAGGAGCCAGTAATGTTACCAACAGAAGTATGAGCATTCCATATTCCCATGATTAATCCTCTCTTCTTCTTGTTAAACCAGTTTCCAACCACAGCAACAACAGATGGCCAACCCGAAGATTGAAACAATCCAGCTAACATTTGCATAATCAAGAAATAGTAAAAGCTATGAATGTTCGCCCAGTAACCAACTCCAAACAGAGAAGTAAACAATCCTGTCCCAACCATTCCAACCGTCAAGAAGATTCTTAGATTCATCCTGTCTCCTAAATGACCAGCGAAATACATCCCGAAAGCGTAAACCGCAAGAAACGCAACATCGATCTCACCGAGCAATACCGTGCCATTTGGTCCATTAAACGGAGCCCAACCACCACCTTCTAATTTACCAGAGGAGGATCCAAACGAAGTGAATCTCAATAGAATTGAGTTAAGCCCTGTATCTGGAGACTGAGGATCAAGAGCACTCTTCACAATGCTTGTTGTTTTTCTCGCAGCGTGGTAGCTAGCGTAAGCGAGAAACGTAACGATCAACACTACGGCTTGGTAAGCATTGTAAGAAAGCTTTGAGCCTTTGATACGTTCCAAGAATCGAATCCCTACTGGTTTCTTCTCCATCTCTGGCTCAGATTGCATCAAAGAACCCATGAATACTCTGTTCTTCAATTCTCAAATCTCAAATCTCTGAAAGGTTAGATAAATAAATATTAGTATTAGATGAAAATCTCAAAAAGAGAGTATATTCCATATTTTTCATAGAGAATTATACTTTTAGAACTCTTGGCGTTACGCAAAGGTTACATCTAGCGAGGAATCTCTAGAAACGTGTCGGAACTAGTGACAGATCATTGATTGTACTTATACTGTCTCTATAAATCTCTCAAGAGGAAACTGTAATTGAAGTGTTTTGGATTTACTTAAATAATTAATCAGTTTGTTACCTTAATTATTAACTTTTACTCTAGATTTTCCTTACCTTTAATAATGAATGAGTTATGACTTATCTCTAAATTGGTATATTTTAAGGAATATTCTTTAGAGTGCAAATTGCATAGCTTGAAAATTCCTCAAAACTATATCGTGAGATTTACAAGTTTATCTATGTTGATAATTATTACTTTTTAGTAATGCAACAAAAACAAAAATATCCTTGAAATATTCAAATTAAGTTTTATTAGTACAGAATACAGATTAAAAAAAAAAAATAGAACAGAATCAATTGAGATTCGAATCTAGAAAAAAAAAATGCTAAAAACATAAAAAAGAACCCTCGAGGACGATGAAGAAAGAGATCTAAACGACGAATACGCACGTATATTACGATTTGAAGAATTCTTCATAATCTGTAACAATCTTTAGAATATACCATATTGACCATCGGACGAGAAAATAGAAGAAAACTTCAAGACTCTTTTTTATAATTACAAAAAAAAAACAACTTTGTATAACAAAAAAAAAAAAAATATATATATATATATATATATATATATGAATTACCTTAATATGTTCGTCAAGCTCAGAAGCAAGAAAGTAACGTCCGATGAGCTTTGTGTACGGATCTCTCAAGACTTCTTCACAGTTCACACGAGCTTTATATATATATGTAACCAAATCTACTGACTAGTGTGGCTATAGAGAAGATAATGAAAAATATGGAAACTGAGGATTTGGTATTGAAGAAGATGCAAAGAAAGAGTTGAGAGACTTGGACACGCCTTGGAGCTTGAAGCAAAGGCGACGAGTTTATAGCATTTTGAGTTCAATAGTCGATCCGATTAAACAATTGCTTCTTTTTTTAGTTTCTTGAAATTACAATCTCATCCTTTTGTCAACAAATCATATGACTCGAAGCTGGAATGACGAGTCTAACCTTGCTAGTTGCGATGGTTATTTCCTACGTAATATACCTACAGCCTCCCTAGTCCCTACGTTGTTATTATTATTATATAGATATATTTTGGTAGATTTTATTATTATTTTAATTTAATAAATATATTTACATTTAGTTCTAGATTTACATATACAAGTAGATATAGCACAAATCAACATTTTTCCAAAGTTATAACGTAATAATAAAGATTATTGTTATATTTCTTTTAAAAGGTTATTTTGTTTGAGATAGTATTTATTCTTAATATTGAAATTTTTAGGTAAGTTTACATATATCTTTTTGAATACTAATTATTTTACAATTTTATGGTATTTTAATTTGTTTGATGTATATTATAGTTGTATATTGTTTGTTTGTTTGTATTTACATCATTATTTTGTAAAATATTTTAAATTAGTAATTATAATATCATAATTATGAGCAAATAAATTTTATTAATCATAAATATTATATGACAATGCAGAAAAAAATAAATAAAATAAAATAAAAAGATGATAGGAGAATCATAATTTAAAATCTTAATAAAATTTTCCAAATATAGTTATTAAAAATAATTATATTGTATACTTATATAAAAAATCTGAGTTCTTAAAAGTTATAATTTTAAAAAAATTATTAGTAACTTTCGTCCACAATTAATTAGAGAGAAAAAATAATTTTTTTTTTAGAAACTAATAATTATTTAAAAGATTTTATTAGTTTAATATTAAAATTATAATTTTACTTTTATTGAAAAGTTAAACATTTGCTTAAAGACCAATGACATGACAATGTAATTTTTTTACACTTTATAAGGTTACTTTCTCAATTAATATATTAGGATGATCATACATTTAAAGAATTATACATACTAAATCCTTCTTAAGCTCATTGGATACTAATTTTTAGTTTTTGTAAGAGTATAACTAAAACTGATTTTTTTTTCTTATATACTCTATAAAATTTGAGGCTGAAAATAAATATTACATTATACAATATTTTTCAAAATTTAATTCTTCTATATTTTGTAACCAAAACTTTGTTTTCGTTCCTACTTGTGTTTTGTCGTCATCTTACTTTTAGTTCAGAAGTTAGAACTGTACTTTAAAATTGTTGAGAATTGGTTTAGTGATCCAAAAAATTCGATTGGTGTACTAATATTTCTAGGTCAAGCTTTTTTTTTTTGTTTTTTTTAAATGATTAAAGGTGAGGATTTATATGTGGTCTACATTGAAACTACTATTTCAATGGATGAAAAAAAAAAAGAAGAGGTAATAGTTATGCCGGTTTTTATCATGATGTCAGAAACAATTTCAATACAGTAAAACATTTGGTTGGCCGCTTTCTATGCAAAATACTTTAACACGAATGCATAATTTATAGATTTTTCTGTCTTTTTTTTTTTTAAATTGTGTAGTGTATACAATTAAGAATATATGATGCGTGGTCCTCACCTCAACCTCGGCGACATCTACTGCTTCTTTGTACTCTATTCATTGTTTTTTGTATATTATATAGTTATTCCTAGGGATTGTTATCTTAAAGACTAAACAATAAAATTGTTTTCGGAACTTAAGGACATAGCACATAGTACAAGTGGGTCGGAACAAAAAAACTTTTGTAAATTCAGTCGTACTGGATTGGCCAGAACTAAGGTGTTAATTTGGATTGAAATCAGTGAACCCAATATGTGTTGTTTTACTATTAAGTTCGGATTAATCTGAGTTCCGGGGCATGGAGAATTCTTTTGGCCATATAAATGTTTTTTGTTAATCTCCTAAGAGGAGGATACAAGTCCAACAAAACTATTAGAATATGAAAAACAGTGTGTTAACAAATTATATATGTATATATATTTCCAACAAAATATACATACTGACATACTTTACCGGATTTGAATTTGAATAGTACCACGAAACAATGTTATAAAATATAGGCTACGTGTAATATGGTCATATATATTTCTTATATATCTATCATTTAGTAAATTAGGTAAGTAAGCGATGAACTAAGGAAAAAACTTCCGATTTTATTTTCATCTGAATAATAAAATGTAAAGGCAGCCTCTAGAATTATGATATGGTTAGTCATCGCCGAACATGGCAGTGTTTTCCTCCTTGGTTTTCGCCGATGCGCAAGTTCTATTACTATATTCAAAAACTAGTGTTAAAGTTTTCAATTGAAGCGAACACAAGCAACAGTGCGCATATATACATACTTTATTGTACGGAATGTTGTTATGTGCACGTATAAGATTTAAACCCAAAAAAAAAAAGCAAACTGATATAAGTTGACAATAAAAGAAAAAAGGAGCTTCAAACTGTGTCAGCGAAATGGAGAACCAGATTACAACCAGTGGCTCCAAGACGGAGTGATACCTATACTGAGACAAACATACACTTAAACAAGAAACATACAACATGGTTAATGAAAAACATGAAACCATGTAACCAAGAGAGTATCAGACGGATTAGAGATCCTTTGCTTGAGTGTTAGCGGACCCAGATGAGACCTGAGGACGTTTTTTGTTTCCATGAGAACTGCTGAGGCTGGTCGAAATGAGGCGGTGTGAATACGCGAATTGTGTTCTTTCCAAATAGAGTAGACCGAAGCTTGCTAGGCTAGTCGAAGAATCCAAGCAATGTTCTTGTCCCTGCAAGGATTCTTCAACCATCTAACTCCAGCTTCAAAATTTGCAGGGGAGAGAGATGGACTTTGCTAGTGAAATAGTGCCAAACTTCCTTAGCATAAGAACAATAAAAAAAAACAGGTATTGGCGAGATTCATCGAGAGAATTACATAGTAAACAAGTAGTAGGGACCGAGAAACCCCATCTCACAAAACGATCCCTGGTAAAGTCTATGACGAGAGTTAAGCCAGGAAATGAAAGGATGTTTCGGGATTCTACCCTTACACCATACTAATTCAAACCAATCCACTTTATCACTTGCAGGGTGTAAGTGATTCCAAGTAGCGGCTGTAGAGAAATTATGAGAAGGAGAGGCGTCTCCAATCTTCCAAAGATATCGATCATCCGGAGAATCAACTTGCAGGTTAACAATTGAGGGAGAGGGGATACAAGCCCTAACTAGCTGACATATGGGGTTCTGACTTCTACTATTACCAAATACCATTGACCCTAACTTATAGCATTCGCAACTACTGCATTAATAGGCAGGCCAATGATCCTAGACCCTAGCTCTCCTGTTAAATCCAGTAAGAGGCCTAGAGAAGTCCAATTATCCGTCCAAAACCTACACGTAATTCCAGACCCCACTTCGCAGACTATGTAAGGTCTTGCAAACGGTCTTAACTTACATAGATTCCTCCAAATCCAACTGCCCGAACCAGAGTCATTTAGATCCCAGAAGCATTGATTGCCAATTAGGTGTCTCCTCACCCATGAAACCCAAAGAGAACCCCCAGCAGAAAAAATCAGCCAGATTAATTTCAAACCAAGGACTTTGTTCCAACGAACCAGTCGTTTTAAGCCCAAACCACCACTCTCCTTTGGTGTACAAACTGATTTCCAACTAACTTTGGCTCCCCTAGCAGAATTTGGAACTCCTTTCCAAAGGAAGGCACTACACATACTCTCAATTTCTTCCAAGCAGCTTTTGGGGAGAATGAATATTGAGACCCATAAAGTAATAGTAGAGTATATGACAGATTGAATTAACTGGAGTCTGCCAGCAAAGGAAAGGTGCCTAGCTGTCCAAGAGTTAAACCTGACTAGAACTCTGTCCAAGAGTGGCTGGAAGTCCTGTCTTGTCATTTTCTTTGTCGATAAAGGGACTCCCAAATATCTGACTGGAAAGGAGCCTTGAACCAATCCTACATTCTCAGCTATACTATGGTTTTGTTGCAAGTTGTCACCATCGAGGAACAAAACAGTTTTTTATCTCTATTAATGCCCAAACTTGAACCAATTTTGAACTCCTCAAGAATGTCCAAGATACCCTCCAAAGAGGACTGTGCTTCATCAAAAAAGATGAGAATGTCGTCCGCGAAGCTTAATTGAGTGATAATGGGAGCTAAACACAGCGGGTGCGATCCAAATCTCTGATCCAACACTCCTCTGTAAAGCTTCTTTGAAAGCACATACATAGCAAGTACAAACAGCAGGGAAGATATGGGATCACCTTGACGGAGCCCTTTCTTACCCGGAAAAAATCCAATGAGCTCTCCATTAAAATCTATGCTGAACGATGGAGTAGTGAAACACTCCCTGATCCAACCAATGAATTGAGCCGATAGGTCTAAGGCAAGAAGAACATTCGTGAGGAACTGCCAATTAAGATTGTCATACGCCTTTGCTAGGTCTACTTGCAAGCAACTCCTAGAGGCATGGCCTGTTGCATGAAAATTGTTGACTAGTTCTGAGGCAAGAAGAACATTTTCACACAGCTGACGCCCCTGAACAAACCCCACCTGATTCCCGTGGACTGCATCATCAATAAATAGTTTAATCTTCTGCTTTAGCAACCTAGCAATGACTTTATACACCGTGGTACAACAAGAAATGGGTCTAAGTTGAGTAATTCTATCTCCAGGGATCTTGGGGATGAGAGTTATGACAGTTGTATTATAAGATCTTGGTAGATGACCAGAAGAAAAGAACTGCTGAATTGCTTCTACAATATTATGTCCCACTATATCTCAAGCCTCTTTAAGAAACTCCATCGGAAATTCATCCAGACCAAGGGCCTTTGATTTTGGCATAGTTATAATGGCTCATCGAATTTATGCTTTGGAGAGAATTTGGAGAACTGTTATAATGGCTCTCCAAAGAGTTCTTTGCAGGTAATTATAATTAGAACAAACACAATTATACAAGGTGAAAATTATATATATGAATTTTAATTATCAAAAATAGATATGATTTATAAGGGGGGTTTTTGTAGGCGCCATTTTGGTGATGGTAAATATTTTTGCCTAGAACAAAAAAAGCTAACACTTGAGAATTATAGCGCCGACCAAATAGATAGTGGAAAAGATTTATACGTAACTCCTCCGGTCCTGTATTAAATATCTGTGATAACAACGTAACATTGACATATATAATCATACAAAGACTTAATACAGTATTTTAGTTTTTCTATAATCGTATATCTACGTTGACCTTAGAGGCTAATTATGCACTATCCACGTTGAGAAATATTTTATGAACCTAATAGTATGAATTATATTGATGACAAAATGTAGAATTAGCGATTTACTAATAATTTTAGGACAATTTCAAATTCAGATTTATAAGTCTTCGTCAAAATTTATAGTAATTAGTTTTCTTTGTGAAAGAATGTGGCGTTGTATCACATTTAACATTGAAAACATCAGTTAATAACGTAATTAGATCTTAGTTTAAAGCACAAACTGTTGAATTCTATCGAATAAAATACCATATAATCGTACAAACAAGGGGCCATACTACAACTAAATTATATAAATTTTCAACATAATAAACTCATGCATAGCTTAATGGTTGAAAGATCCGTAATAAACTACGAGAACTAGGATTTTAATTTTCTTACTACGATTTCCATCAAGATTGTCCATTGATAGACGAAGACTATGTGATAGTGGCAGACGTAGACATAAAAAGAAAGCCGAGCAAACCTATCTTGAAGAGAACCTTTGATAGATCATATAAAAGAAGAGAAACTTATTAAGATGTAAAAAATAGTTTCCCCTATATATGTCATACTACTTTCTTTATAAGTTAATTTTAGAATATTGGTTATGGTGGGATGTGATAATCTGATGATGTAACGAGAGCTCCCAAACGCAGTCCATCCAACACTCGTGGGCATGGCCGCCCACATGGCACGCCGTTCTTTCAACTCTGACGACTCTCTGAAACTTTCTCAAAATCTGGACTCACGCACCCAAAAGGGCATTTTCGTCAAACACATACGAATTCACAGCTTGGCCCACCCACCTCACCTCAGAAGTTGCAAAAACATGAGAAGGGTACTTACGTAACTGGTAGGTCAATATGGAGAGGCAATGGCATATTCGCATATACCCAGAGAATGATACTTAACGTGCAGTGGATATTCTATCAACATGTCAGGGCCCATATCAGGCCCCATTTGGTGCCACGTCTTTTGTATGGAACCTCCCGACGTGGTAATATAATAGCTGTGGTGTGGATCTTTGTTGTTTCTCACCCTTTCATGATGACTCGGCGAGGCGACCAAATATGTCTTGAATTGATTCTAGCCTTGGGTTCGAACCGACGTGCTGTTATTTCCATTATTATAATTCGTTTTAGACAATTTAGTTGTCATACACTCGACACGAGTTTCCACTTATAGATTTTAAATAACAAATCTTAGTTAGGTCATATTAGTCTAGGGGGGTCTAGCTAATTACAACAATGCCAGCAGAATTAAATTGCGATAGAAAGAGAAACTATAATATATATGAGATTTTTTAAACCTAATGAAAGCAAAACTTTGTACGCAATTATTAGAGTTAAGTTATATTTTTTATATTTTCATTTATGTAATTTAAACATTTTGAGTGACTACTGATACGCTCAATCGTGTTTGTATAAATTTACCTGAAAGATATGGAAACTTTGATGTCGACAGGAAAAAATATGATAGTTTTGGCTTTTACATTCTTTGTAATTCAGAATCTTGACATCCACATATATATGGCTGTGGCTTCATTAATTAGTCTCATTACAATATTAATTAGTCTATCTGAAAATTTCATGACCACATGAAAACTATTTCTTCCATTTTCAAGATGTTCAGTAAGAAACAAAAATAGAATAATGTATGATATACATCACTAACTTCTACGTGTGGATTGTGACCTAGACAAATGACTGTATAAGAAGTCCAGCTCGTAAGGATTTCGAATTTTATATGTCTAGGGCTGATATGATATGACAAAAACAAAAATAATGTGACAAAGTATTACTTTACAATTCAGAATCAAATGGGAAATATTTTTACGGCCGTATAACAAAAACATTTAGATTCCATGCGAACATGTTTTACAAATACTGTATATTTTTATCTCTCAAAATAAATTGTTACGCCTTTCGGTTCGGCAAAGGACTCTCCTCAAATATGTCTACGCGTGGAAGTATAAATGTGGCACTCATATAAATGTACATATATTGACAAATAATTTATACATTCTTTGTGTATAAAATTTATACTTTACCTTATATTAGAACGTGTGTAAACCTAATATGAACATTAACTAATGTGAAAATCTACGTACCCACCAAGATTAAGGACCACAGCTTCTGATTTCTAGTATTTGATCTCGTGGTTTTAGACCACTACATTTGATTAGTGATTTGTTTAGTAATAGAATAAAATGTATAAGACTAACTTAGCGTTTTCTACATATGCATGGGCCACATTCTTAAAATTCAATAACAATTAAATGCACACATAACCGAGTAACTGATAATGATAGGTTTGGGTTGTATAATCAATCGAATTAAGTAATCGGATCCCAGTAGCAGCTGCATAATTATACACATGACGTACGAATTTTTCTCGATTGGGAAAACTTGTAATTTATTTTGTAAATCGCTTCTATTGTCCTTTAACACTTAAAAACTTGCTTAAGTCTCTAAAGCCAACAGAAACTTCAGACACATTTTTTTTGTCAAACCGGAAACCTCAAAGTCTAATGGTTCGTGTTTGTTGTGGGTTCATTAGTCTTTTTAAATTTTCATGACCACATGAAAACTATTTCTTCCATTTTAAGATATTCAGTAAGAGCATGCACATCGGTTTGGGGACATTTTTTTGTCCCTCACATTTAATAATATTATTTTGAAAGTTTTTTTATTTTTAGTATGAGCATTGGTGTCTATTTATAATTGGTCCCCCGAATAAAATAATAATATTTTGAAAGTTTAAACATTAATTATTTAAAATTGAAAAAACAAAAACATACAATTAAGAAATTAATAACAGAAAACATAAAACATAAAAACATCAAAACAAAAACAAACATTTTATTCAACTCATAAAAATTTTAAAATCAATCTTCATTATCCGGGAGATGTCCAAAGTTAGTCCAAATATGCTCAATCAAATCATGTTTTAGTTGGTCATGGGCTTGTTTATCCCGAAGTCTTGTTTGACGAGTAATCGTACTGCTGATATTTGAACCCACACCGGCGGCACCAACAGTATATGTTTGATCCACATGTTCTCCGTGTTGAAATTCAGAAACAATGTTTCGGTAACTGTATGTATGTCGTTCATCTTCGACAATCATATTATGGAGTATTATGCATGTTCTTATTACATTTGCCATTCTGTTTTTATCCCATAAACGAGACGGATTTTTAATAACGGCGAATCTAGCTTGCAAGACTCCAAAGGCACGCTCAACATCTTTCCTCACAGCTTCTTGTTTTTTAGAAAAGAGAGATTTTTTCCTACCTTGTGGAAGTCGGATTGATTGAATAAAAGTTGCCCAATTTGGATAAATACCATCAGTGAGATAGTACGCCAAATTGTACTCCCTTCCGTTGACAACGAAGTTGACTTCCGGAGCTTGACCGGTTATTATGTCATCAAAAACATTAGATCGATTAAGAATATTAAGATCGTTCATAGTACCTGGAGCTCCAAAAAAGGCATGCCATATCCAGAGGTCATACGAAGCTACCGCTTCCAACACAATTGTAGGTTTTCCGGTTGATCGTGAATACATGCCTTTCCATGCCTTCCACTCCCAATGCATACAGTCAATGCTACCAATCATCCCGAGAAATCCACGCTGTTCATTCTGATAGAGTAGTCTTTGTAGATCCTCCTGTGTAGGACGTCTTAGGTATTCATCTCCAAACACTTGGATGATGCCGGCGGTAAACTCGTGCAAACATTTCTGAGCTGTCGAAGCACCAATTCGTACATACTCGTCAACACTGTCAGACGAAGTACCATATGCCAATTGACGAATTGCTGCAGTACATTTTTGTATAGGTGAAAGACCAGCCCGTCTGGTTGCATCTTGGGTTTGGCGGAAATATTCGATTTCGGTAGAGAGACGTTGCACAATTCGCATGAACAATGGCTTGTGCATGCGAAACCGTCACCGGAATAAATATTCTGGATATGTTGGAGTGTCACTAAAATAATCATTCCAAAGATTATTGTGGCCTTCTTCCCGGTTTCGCTCGATAAAAATCCTATCGTTTGGCTGGTTTGGTTCCGGAATAATATGCGAAACATCATAAATGTTTTCTAAATAGCCCTCAAAATGATCATTATCATCGGCTTGGTAGTGATAATGATTATCATCGGCTTGGTAGTGATAATGGTTTGAAGATGATCCCATTTCAAGAGAAAAGAAAAGAAATGAAGAAATAACTTGTATTAAAGAGAAAGGAAGAGAAAGGAAGATAGAGGAAGAAATAACTTGTGAATATGTTGTTGCTTTGATCTTGTTTGGTGTGAGTATTTTGTTGTTTTGATGGTGTTTGAGGAGAATGTTTTGTTGCTTTAGTCTTGTTTGGTGTGAGTGAAGAGTTATCATATATATAATGGAAGACTAGTGTCCGTAACCCGTGAGCCTCAACAAAACAAAACAAGGTACAAGGCAAAACAAAACAAAAGTACCCGTGGGATAGCAAAACAAAACAACGTACATAGTCAAAAATTGTAACCCGTGAGCCTCAACAAAACAAAACAAGGTACAAGGCAAAACAAACAAAAGTACCTGTGAGATAGCAAGTTATTACAAAGTTACAAAGTTATTACACCATTACACCAACAATAGCTGAGAGTAGCTATAGTCCTGGCCCATTTCTTACTTAACCTGAAGATAAACAAGAAGAAGCAGATTAGACTTAGTACAACAATTGTTTTAAAGAACTAACAATCTGATTAAGTTAGTTAATACAATAGCCGAGTTACTAGAAATTAAAATAGACTTATATTGATTTAGTTTGAAACAGGAAATACAAATTAAACAGAAAATTCTAAAATAGGAAATACAAATCAAACAAACAGGAAATACAAATCACATACATAAGCCGAGTTACTAGAAATTTAAGCAAGAAAAACAAACAACAAACACATGCTCTAATATCAGAAATACTGGGACACTATCTTGTTCATGATAACTTCTTCACTCGCATTCAAGGGTTCTTTTTTGGCTAAGAGAGTGTCTAGGATGGCCAGCTTCTGTAGTTTCTCCTTTTCAGCCAATTCCTCTTTCTTGACATCCCACATGCTCTTATACTCAGCAAGAGTCTTCATGTTTGTGGACTGAGCATTGTTCCTCTTCGCCTTCGCAGCCTTGATCCCTTCTGGCCTTTTCTCATACTCCTCAACATTGCAGCTTGATGATTGTGAACCTTCAGTAGCTTGTTTCCTCTTCGTTGCAGGCTGAGATGGAGGCGTGTTAATAGTGTTAAGGGATAGAAATTTCTGCTCAAACCTTAACCGAAACCAACAATGTTCAAGGTTAAATCTCTTCTTATGGTCAGCGAAGTAGATATCATGTGCATTCTTTAAGATATCATTTTCAGAATGACCAGAGCTGTTCAGTCTCTCTGCAGCTGTGAATGCCGCACAGAACTTGTTAGTTTGGTCATTTATCTTGTGCCAACGCTGCTTGCAATGTGTCACCAGCATCTGTTCACCACCATTTCTAGCATGAGGAGTGTCAACATAGTATTTTTGAATCCTTTGTCAGTAGCTTCCTCCCTTTTGTTGATTTGCAACGATGGCATCTTTTGAAATGTTGAGCCATGCGGAGATCAAGACTTCATCATCAGCAGGTGTCCATGTCTTTCTCTTCATCATCAGCAGGTGTCAATGAAAACTTGAGAGAGAGTTGGCGCCTCAGAAGGTTGGGAGCTGTGAGGAGAAGGTTGTGAGCTGCTCTGTCCAGAAGGTGGATAACTTTCCCAACGAAAGTTTTCATTTAAACCACCTTCTTCTTGACTGCTAAGCAGGTTTAAGTAAGAAGAAGACTGAAAGAAGGGATTCGTAGAATCCATATGAAGAAGCGAGTAGAGAAGAGAAGGAATGAGAAGAGAAGCGAGTATAGAAGAGAAGTGATAAGCGAGTACAAGTGAAAAGGGGTTACTAAATGAAAGAGATTTATGATGGAAATAGGAAGAAGATGGTTGGGGTTTAATAGGTTAAAAGGTAACTTGCAATAAGTAACAAAACATAAAGACCAAACAACCAATGTCTAATCACAATTTATGACAAGTACACATTACAACTACCAAATTAAACAAGAAACTATGAACAAACCACACCAAAATAAATACAATCAACTACACAACAATCACAATTTATTAGAAGTACACATTACAACTACCAAATGAAAAACCTAATGTAAAAAATCAATGTAAAAAACATTTTAGCAACCATACGAGTACTTATCACACCTAGTTCGTATACATGTCGAAGCAACCATATCAATTACACAACAATCACCAAATTTAAAACCTATAATAGAGTTTCTGTATACCAATGATCCTTTAACAATTAAGACAAAAAAACCAAATTTTTACCAAAATCAATGTTAAAAACAATTTTAGCAACCATAAGATTTGGTAAACTATCAACAGCAAACGACACAGACACAAAGACGTTGATAAGATGAACTTCGACATACTTAACTTCGAAGTTCATCTTACCAACGTCTTTGACAATAGAACAAATGTTATACTCATGTTATACAGAAACAAATCGACTTTTAGACAGAGACAAATCGATCTTTACACAGAGACAAATCGATCTTTACACATGAAAAAACAGAACGAGACCGATAACCCTAATTCAATAACCCTAATTCAATAACCCTAATTCAATAACCGTAATTCGATAACCCTAATTCAATAACCCTAATTCGATAACCCTAATTCTCTAACCCTAATTCGATAACCCTAATTCTCTAACCCTTATTCGATAATCAGTGATAATGAGAGAAATCTCATATTGGAGGAAGAAGACAAACCTTAATTAGCACGATTGAACCGCCAGACAAGCTTCGGGAGACAAAGAAGATCGCTTCGGGAGAGAAGATCGGACCGCCGGACAAGCTTCGGGACAGAAGATCAGACTGGCTTCAGGAGAAACAGAAGATCGGCTTTGGTAATTCGTCAAGAAATTCCGGTGAGAAGAACGGAACGGCTGCGTGAAATCGTCGAGGATGTGTATCGCGTTTGTCGTCGCCGTCGAGAGAAAAGAAAGAAGTCGAAGAAACTTTGTCTCGAATTTTTTTTTCATTTAACCCTAAAGAATTCGACACCCAATCAGAATGGAGCACGTGACGAAGAAGACGGACGAAAAACATTCCCAAATAAGAAGCGTTTTTTCGATGTTGGGCCTTTCTGAATTAAATTTAAAAAAAAACAAAGGACAGCCCGAATCATCGCCGTTGCACATGGTCTAAGAAACAAAATAGAATAATCGATGTACATCACCAAACTTCTACATGGATTGTGACCAAGACAAATGACTGTATATATATAAAGAAGATCCAGCTCGTAATGAATACAATTATTATATTTCCAGGGCTGATATTTGACATGACAAAATCAGAACAAAAAGAAAAGAAACTGATGTGGCAAAATATTACGTTTTTCTTAACAGTAGAATATATATAATACCGAATTTAGAACGGTGTTTAGTATTTGCAAGCCGTACTTAAATTTGCAGAGCCAAAAAAATGACGATGAGTCGATGACCACAAAAGTTTAGCAAAATTTTAACTGACCCCTTAGTGACTTATGCTCTTAATAGGTCTGTCATTGTGTTAGTGTGTGCATGTAGAATTTGACTAACTTCTACGTGTGGATTGTAACCAAGACAAAATGACTGTATGAAGAAGTCCAGCTCGTAAGCGATTCAAATTTTATATTTCTAGGGCTGATATTTGATATGACAAAATCAACAAAATAAAATAAAAATGATGTGACAAAAATATTACATCTTTTCTAACCGTAGAATATAATTAATTATTACCGAATTAGTATTTGCAAGCGGTACTTAACTTTGTAGAGCCAAACAAAGCTAGGGGAAAAAATTGACTATGACGATGACTACAAAAGTTAAGCATTATTAAAAATATACTTATCTTTGCAATTTATTCAAAAAATATATGCATGTAGATTTTGACATTTTCGAAAACCCGGTTCTTTCAAAATTAGGAGTTTTTTTTCTATGCATCGAAATAATTGTACAAATAATTTCGAATTGCAAAAAAATATTTTTTTAAATAAGAATAAGAAGACTCAAAATGTTATTTTAAAAACATTATTGGTAAATATTGTTGGTCACGATAGGATGTAGAACATACAAGAAAAAAATATAAGTGGCATCAAATATATATATATATATATATATATATATATATTTTTGTGAAAAATTATGATGTTTTTTTGGTTGTTTTATCATATGGGCCAAGATGTGAGCTGCTAAATGTTGGAAGAGTCTCTCCATTTCCAAAATACAGACACAACCGAAGAAATAAAGGATAAGGAGTATATACAGTCTTGGTTTTATATGAACAAAATCGACTATTGAGAAAACGAAACAACCATTAGAAATATTTATTTTATCCATCTTCAATTATTTTGCCTAACTTGATGTGTCCTTTTAAGTGACATATCAATGAACGATGTATATATAGCCTCTTGTTGTTTTATAAAGACTGATCGATTTTGGATTATCCGATCTCTATCGACACTTTTTTTGTTTGTTTAAAAATGCCAAAAGTTTGGGTATCTAGGAGGATGGATGAGCGTCGGACGTGTGTATGTGGTGATGTATTTCATCGTCGAAAATCGCTGGATCTCTGTCCAGTTATAGAGAATTGAAGTTTTAATACCAAAGCTAGGTTTTTTTTTTTGTTTCCATTAATACAAAAGCACATATATTTATGTTTGTGTAACACTGATTGAGAATTAAATTATTACGTTCATATTATAAGAAAACATATAGTATAGTCTTTATGTTTGCAAATATAGCTTCCAGAAGAGTTGATAAAGACACTATAAATATTATTTTTTAAGTAAATATAATAATTTAGCAAATAAAGGCTGCAAATGGTTGTAGTTTTCAACCAGGTTGAATGAGTTGAACGTACTTTTCAACCTTGTTCAGCCAAAAATTCACCATTTAACATAAATATGTTTTCAACCTACATTTATTGGGTCCCACCCTGTGGCGGGAAAATAACACTTTTTGGCTGAAAATTGTTCAACTACAAAATAGGAGATATACAGATTGAACCGGATGGAAACTAAAAAAAAATTATATTTATTCAATTTATATATTTGAATTAATATTTTTGGCTTTTAAAAAAATCATTTAAAAAACAATTATGGAATCCAGATTGTTATTTCGATAATCTAGAGGAAAGTCAAAGATTGTGAGTTTAAAAAACTGTTTTTAAATTATATTTAATTATTATATATATATATATTTGTAATATATATATATATATATATATATATATATATATTTTGAAATATGTAACAAACGAATCGTTCACTTATATTTTTTTGTTTGCAAATTTTTCACATTATTTAATGTTCAATATTAAAATAAATAATTTAAATTAGCATTATTTGTTACAAATAAAAGATATTCTAGTACACAAAATCAGCTGAATTTTAAACCCTTTTGAATAATTTCTATTTTTATTGATTAAAATTGAAACTAAAATCAGATCCTATATATACATCACTCATCACGATCTATCTTTAGAAAAAAATAATTATAAGCTAAACACCTTTTTTCATAAACAATCATAGCCATGAATAACTATATGAAGATCGTCCGCGATCAAATTACTGAGCAAATATGGTGTGCAGTCGACGTAGTTTTCGTCAGCAACTTTAGATTTTATTTTATGGAATATTTTGTGGTAAAATATTTATTTCCAAATAAAAATTAATAATATATTAATCATAAAAAAAATATTTTTTATATTTAAATATATATAATTTCAGAAACTATTATAGATATATTATTAATATTATATTTTTATATTCAGCTATTCAACTTAATGGTCACCATTTAGCATACTAATTTATTTCTCTGCAGTTTATTCAGCTCATTTTGTTTCTTCGGCTCATTTTGATGGTTTAGCTCATTTTTATTCAGCCCATCATTATTAACCTATTCAGCTGGTTCAGTTTGTTAATCACCATTTGCAGCCAAAATATGAACGCTAACTAGTAATAGGAGTAGAAAAATTAAACCGTTAATTCAAACTTGGACTTTGTTAAACCGTAGTCAGCCCAAATTTATCTACCAATAAAATTAGATTACAAATTTGGCTATCATTTATTTCTTGTTTATGCATGCACTCATCAATCTTAAGAGATAGGCACATTTATTTGCGGTAATCATGCACGAGCCCATGTTTCAAAATTTCATGATTCATGTGTAATCTGTCATGCTCCTGCGACCTGTTGCATGTTGTGTATGTGATGTTGCACTTCGTCTAGATATCTAGATCTAGGTACGTCCAATATCTAACCTAGTCCCTACCTTGACCTTTTTTTCTTTGATTTAAATGAGCTAATCTTTAGTACTTTTCATTTGAATCTTATGTAAAAAGTAACTAAGATATTTTTAATTAATTATGCTTTAACCTTCCATAGTCTTCGACTCTGCACAGAAGTCAGATTGGTAAGTAATCATCAACTTAGGGTCTGACTGGTTCTCCAACTACCACCGGCAAACGCTGTGTTTGTGGTGGCAGCGGTTGCTAGCGATTGGTACCAATCACACAAACCGCTTCCAATCGCTCCAAACCACTGAATTCTAAAAGCTGCTTCCTGCAAGCGTTTGCGGTTGCGGGCGATTGCGGTTAGAATTTTTTTTTTTCAAACTTAAAACAAATCAATGATAATGAAATATTATATATATATATATATATATATATATATATATATATATATATATATATATTATCTAACTATTTTATTCATTAAGGATTGGAGAAAATGAAGTACGAATACGATTGAGAATATTAGATTTCAATTAACAATAACCCAGAAAACTTGATGTAAATTTAATGGCACATCACACATATGTTCAAAAAAATCTAAATAAATATAACTTTTCATCAGAAATTTTTAAAAATAAGATTATTTTTTGAAAAATATAAAAACAAATCACGAGTCTTCTCATCTTTCGTTTGATCATTACTATCGATGCAACTACTGCCCTACGAAACTTATTGAGTGTGTGAAATTTAAAAAGAAGATCTACGATCTAAAACATATGTTTTGTCATTTATCAAATTACTTGATTAAATTTTTGGTAAAAAGTCAAATGCATAAAGTAATAAGTATTTTAATATGAAATTTATTTGTTTTTAAATAATTATTTTAGTATTTTTTTAATGAATTTTAATTATAAATCAAGTTTAATAAAAAATTTGGTATTTTTAAACATTTATATAATTATATATTATATTTATTATATTTTAACCGTTATTGCACTCGCTGGTCAACCAGTCGTAAACTCCCGCAAACGCATCCATTTTAAAACGCTAAACCAATCATTCAAAACACTTAATAACACTTGAAACCGCAAAAACTTGTTTCCGCAATTTCTCGTAAACGCAACCGCAAACACTGCGGTTGAACCAGTCGGGCCCTTATAAGTTATATTTGGTGTTTCTGGATGTAGATGTGCGTGGTGCATATAATCGTATCCACAACATTAGAAAATCCGATACTGTAATGAAGATTAGAAAAATGGATATTAGAAAAATAGGTGGTTCATGTAAATCATTTAGCGTATAAGATTGTTATTAATTAGCTCTTCTTATATGGTATCACTTTTGTGCATATAACATTTCTCTGTTCACACAATGAAATAATTTCTCAAAGTACAAGGATTCTGGCTATATTTGTTTCCAATTTGGAGCTAGAGGCCCAAGCTCCAACCTAAAATCAAGCCCATTTGTATAAACAATCACACTTGTGTACACAGTCACAGATTATCCAACTGACAAATAAATTTGTAAAATAGAGAATCATTATCCAACTGACAAATAAATTTGTAAAATAGAGAATTATCTTTAGTCTCGTTTTACGAAACCCAAAATATATAAAAATATATATATTTGTGAATATTTCTTCCACACATATCAAAGAGAAATATTTTTATTTATCCCAAACCTTTGATATCAAAACATGAGACAACAAGCGCAAGTATTAGCAACCACAAAGCAATCATCTCAAACTCAAACCTCTTAAAACAAACAAAAGACAAAACCTCGATTATTTCGAGTACAAACGTCACTTGTGGTTTATATCTTCTTCTTCATCATCTCCATAACTTCTCTCTCTCTCCCTCCTCTTCTCCTTCCTTTCGCCACCGTTAGGCGATGGCTTCGGACACGTTGGACAAGCTGGTTGTTTTCTTGGCCAAAAGAGACGGAATAGACAAGCTCGTTAAGACATTCCAATATGTGGCCAAGCTCGCGTGCTGGCACGTTGAAGCCACACGACCCGAAGCTGCCGATAGGTTCAAGAAGTGGGAGGTCGCCTCCGGTCTCAGCCGCAAAGCCTTCAGGTCCCACATCTTTCTAATATCTATCACTTTATCTACACAGTGGCATCATCGTAAATATAGTCTAATAGATGAATTGAAATGAAATGTTTGCTTTATTTCACTTCTTGATTAATATCTTATCTCATCTACCAAATTTGAATAGTGCGACTAATGCTAATACACTTTATATTAAATGACAACAAGTAAAAAGTGAATATATTTACAATAACAACCGTTGTTAATTTATGGTCGGGGAATTATGCAAAACAGGACAGGAAGATCTCTCACGGGGTTTAATGCGCTGAGACGAAACCCTGGGGCAACCCCGGTGATCCGACTCTTGGCAGTCCTAGCCAATTCAGGAGAAATGGTTTACTTCTTCTTCGATCATTTTCTTTGGTTATCAAGAATTGGATCATTAGACGCCAAGCTCGCCAAGAAAATGAGTTTCATCTCCGCTTTTGGCGAATCTTTCGGCTACACTTTCTTCATCATCATTGACTGCATCTTCATAAGGCAGAGACTCGACTCCTTGAAAAAACTTCGGTATCCGTCCGATGAAACAAAAGATGAAATCAATGCGAAAATTAGCGAAATCCGGGGAGATATAGTGATGAGACTGATGGGAATTTCAGCCAACGTTGCGGATTTAATTATCGCATTGGCGGAAATTCAACCGAACCCGTTTTGTAACCACACGGTTACACTCGGTATAAGCGGTTTAGTGTCGGCTTGGGCCGGTTGGTATAGGAATTGGCCTACCTCGTGAGATGTATAATCAAAAATCTAAGGAATGTTGTATGTTGTTGTTTTGGAATGAACATATCAAACGTGTATAACTTTCTTGAAATATATGAATACGTCTATTTTTACATTGTTTTATGTGTCAAATATACATCAAACAAAAACTAAGGTTATACACGTTTGATATGTTTGATTTGTAACACTTGTGATTTATCCACGTAAGGGCATTTCTGAAAATTATGAATCGTGATAACTGTAAATAATAACTTCCCACTTCTCTCACTCTCATTGAGGAGACGGTTAACTAAAATGTTTTTTTTTTTTTTTAACTCATTTTTATCAAAAACTCGTTACCTTCTCGTAATATTTATAGTTTTTACTTACGTTCATTCAACAACAAAAATAGAGAAAACAAGAACAAAAAAAAAACTTGAACGTAACTGATGAGAAGAATGATTCCAACATCGTTTTCAAGTAAGTGTCAAGGAGTGATAAGTATGAATGCGTTGAGATGTTACGTGTCGGAGTTTATCTCTACCTTCTTCTTCGTCCTCGCTGCCGTTGGTTCCGTCATGGCTTCAAGTAATTTTACTCTTTTTCTAAATAAGTTTGATCCTTCTTGGTAATAAGAAGAAATTGTTAACCGTGTTTTTTTTTTCCCATCAGGGAAGTTGATGGCGGGTGATGTGTCGGGTCCGTTTAGTGTATTAATACCGGCGATTGCGAATGCGTTTGCGTTGTCTTCGTCTGTTTACATCTCTTGGAACGTCTCTGGTGGCCATGTGAATCCAGCGGTTACGTTTGGGATGGCGGTTGCTGGTCGGATTAGTGTTCCGACCGCTATGTTCTATTGGACTTCTCAGATGATTGCCTCTGTTATGGCTTGTCTTGTCCTTAAAGTAACTGTCGTCGAACAGGTTATTAAACATCTTGTCTTGCAATGTTTGGTTTACTTTTTTTTGCTGATTTGTATTCTTTGTTTTGTTTGGTTTTTCTGATTTGTGTTTTTATTTTTTATCAGCACGTACCCGATCTACAAGATTGCCGGAGAAATGACGGGATTTGGAGCATCGGTTCTTGAAGGTGTTTTAGCGTTCGTCCTAGTCTATACTGTGTTCACGGCTAACGATCCGAGACGTGGTCTACCTTTAGCCGTAGGACCTATATTCATAGGGTTTGTTGCGGGAGCCAATGTTCTAGCCGCTGGTCCGTTCTCTGGAGGGTCCATGAACCCAGCGTGTGCCTTTGGGTCGGCGATGATTTATGGAAGCTTCAAGAACCAAGCTGTGTATTGGGTTGGGCCTCTGCTTGGAGGAGCCACAGCAGCGCTAGTGTATGACAACGTGGTGGTTCCGGCAGAAGATGATCGTGGCTCATCTACTGGAGATGCCGTCGATGTGTAATGACTTGTTTTTTTACTGTTTTATATGTTGTTGTAGAGCTTTTCTAGTTTTCAGTTTCTGAAATGTTGTTCACTTGATGTTTAATTTATTGAATACTACTTTAGTAAAGTTTCATTACAAACAATTTTCTATTTTACCATTATGTTACTGTATATATGAACTCTGGTTTGAGAAAACTTAGCCGATACTTTTGCATCCAAACAAAAATTTAGAAGTGCCATTTGGGTCTTACTTCTTCTTCCTCATCGGTTAAATCACGGTACTGATACCATTCAGCACCTGAGGCACCAATTGGCAATGTTGGTCGGAGAAATACTTCAACCGGTTTTGGCACACTGACACAAAGACGTATCTGATGCTCTGAGTCATTGAGATCTCTCGGTTCTGTTCCTCGTGTTCTGCGGATTGGTTCAATTGAAATCCATCCTAACCCAGAAATTGCCACATCACTAGCCGGTCTGATCAAGAAGTGTGTCAACGTGAAATGATGAGCATTCGTTTTACCAAAGATAGATAAGGAATATAGTATAGATATATCACCTTTTTGCATCGATGATCTCGATTTGGAGTAAACGGTGAGATTGTAATCCTTTCCACTCTTGCATCTGATCTTTCCCTGATGGAGGTTTCAGAAGCACACCCACTTCTTTCTGCAGAACAAAAGGTTGTCAAGTAAGGTAATAAGAAAATTGAATTTGTCTTCATATTAGCTACAAAGTTGATAATTATGGTGAAAGAACTTGCCTGGTAAAAGTCAGTCGCTGTTTTGGTTGGTACTACAAGAATATCAAGAGCCTTTGGTCCATAGAATGTGATACATGTTTCTGGTAGAGCCTGCAATATGTCAAGTATGTAATGGTTTGAAAAAACTCTGATACCCACTGTAAAACATAATTCAGCTGTCATTCCGGGTCTAATATTTTACCTTCAAGATGTCGATCCTGACGAGACCTCCCCAGAAAAATGTATAACCATTTAAGCTCTCCTCACCCTTGGGACTACTTGACAATTGAGTTGGCAAAGTTGAAATCTGTAAGGAACAAAAGGATAGTAAAATCATCATACTATGTTACATAAATCAATCTTTACCTGGCTATAATATAGAAGACTTACATCGAAAGACTGGCCTCTGAGCCGATTTTGAGGAGCAAGGGCGGGTAAATCATCTGAATGAACAACAGCTGCTTGCCTATGGTGTAGGTGCACACCCGGTGTATCATACAACTTCTGCGGTAATAAGGTATTCTTTAGCAGATGTCTACTGGTGGCAGAATTTCGGAAATTTCTACGAAAATGGTGGTGGTTTAAGTTTATACCTCTCCTCCAAGGAAGGCGTTGATCTGAATTGGACCCAAGGTGGTTCCAGGGACAGCAGATTGAATTGGTTTGTACTTTTGAGCCGCTGCGGCAACAGGGTCCCTTTCGGCCATTGTTTCTGTATAATGAAGTACATATAGAACCATTCAAACTCGATTTATAGATGCAACCTAAATTGTAAAAAAATTAGCCCTACTAGAATAAAACAGCACGTATTCTTAAACAAGAAGAAAGGAAGTATTCAAGCAGATACAAACTGTAACGACAATTGACATATAGCAAATAGAGAACAAAATTGACTTACTCAGCAACGCATTGATGAATGCAGACTTCCCTACGTTTGCTGCACCCTGTGAAAGCATGAGGAAATGATGAATGAATATTTATCAGACTGTCAAAGAAGTTTCTGTAAAATTGCACAGCCTCTATCTCCTGTATGAATTGGTGAATCCGATAGAAGTATAGAACAGGGTAGTGTAGACTTAGTTGTTCTATTGGTCATAAAAGAAAATCAGCTTTGCCTAAGATACGTTAAGGTAAAACAATAAATTTCCTCAGTCCGCTAAAATCTTTGTAAAAAATTGAGAATGCACATACCAGAATGTAGACATCTCGTCCCTGAAATAAAAACAGGGATGGAGAGGTTAAGTTACAGGAGATAAATGACTAGAAGTTTATATTATCCCATATTGAGCCAGAAAGGAAACAAGATGTAAGCCTATTCATGGTATATACCTTTTTCTCCTTCTGGATTTCTGATGCAACTCCGCTAACTCCATCAAGAGATTTTGAACTTGTGAGATGGACGCTCAACACACTGTTAAAGTTACATCCATCCAAATCAGTCATTAGCTCCAGAAACAATAAGTCACCTTATGATAACAAACCTAGTTAATAAGCACTTGATACCTACTTAAGCTTTTTCCTCGTGGTCATTTCTACGACCCAATCCCCAATACAGTTCATATCTGTTCCTTTCGGAAGAAGATCAATCTAACAGTACAAAACACAGTTCTTTATCAGACAAATTTTGAAAAGGATTGAAGAAGTAGCCTGGTTGTAAAAAACCTTACCTTAGTTATAACTAGTATAATCGGATTAGCTCCAACTAAGTCACGAACACGAGCTAAAAAGCTTCCATTAAAATCCACAATGTCAACCTGTGACACCACACAAATGCATCAAACCGTTACATCATATTATTGATGACTGACTTCTTGGAACATGAAACAAAATAAGAGAAGTTGAATTCTAACCAATTTGACAATCAAAGCCTTCTCATGGCGCAAATGAGAAAGCTTCTCCCTAAGTTCATCAGCTGAAACAAACTGTTTCCCACCAGGGTATCCTCCGTTACCACCAACTGCTGTAATCATATGTCCATGTGACAAAAGCTGACACCGTCCACATAGTATAGTTCTTAACTGATGATGCTTCTTCTTCTACAATAATAATTAACAAAACATTTCAAAAGAACTCACTTCAATTGCATCAAATCAACTAACTATAAACTGAGATTCCAAAAGCTCGAATTCGTACCAAATCGTAAGTGATCAGATCGACAAATCCAGGAGAATCGACTTCGGAAGTCTGTAACGGAGCTCCGCAGCCGTAACAACACGAGACCGAAGTATCAACAACCTTCCGCACAATCTCTTCCTTTATCTTCTTCTTCTTCTTCTCCTTTTTAATCTCTCTCTTCACCACTTTCTTAGCTTCATGAGCTCGTTGATTCTCCAAGAACCTTTCTCCAGGAGTCGGAGCAGCCGCAGCGAATCCATCTCGTTCTGAGACCAAAACCGGAGTCTCGGAATTAGCAATGGATTTACATAAGATTGGCACCGCCGGAGTTCGGTAAAACACGGTGAGATTTGGTTCGCGTCTCGTGAGACGACGAGGAAGAGAAGGGAACGTTGAGAGTGTTCGTAGCGCCATTGCTGAGATTTTTTTCCCCACCAAGCTCTTGAAGAAGATAGAACCCAAGAGAGTTAAAGGAAAACCGAACCGAACCAAACCAAAACCAAAATGGGTTTATTGTTAAACCTCTATTTCGATCTAGGGGGAACCTTCTAGATGAGTTAAAAGGTTTAGGGTAGGGTTTAGAAATTCACTTTCCCGCTGTTTTCCTACCAAATCCGAAAAAACCCAATTTTTTAAAATGACAAAATTCCCCTTTTTAATTTGTTTTCGTAAAATTGAAAAAAAATTCCAAAAAAAATTCGAATTCGCTCTCTCAATTTTGAAGATTCGTCTCTGCTTTCTCCTGCAACGGTTAGATTTTGTATATGCGAGTTTCAATTTCGGAATTAAGCTTCTCGTTGTGATATACTTTTAATCTGGGTTTCCGTTTCTAGGGTTTATGGGATTTTAGTTTCTAAATTAGGGTAAAATTTGGGGGAAGGAGAGATGCATATAAAGGAGATATGCTTGGAGGGTTTCAAATCATACGCGACGAGGACGGTGGTTCCGGGTTTTGACCCGCATTTCAACGCGATTACGGGTCTAAACGGGTCCGGGAAATCAAACATCCTCGATTCAATCTGCTTCGTTCTGGGTATCACTAATCTCCAGCATGTTCGAGCTTCTAATCTTCAAGAACTCGTTTACAAACAAGGACAAGCTGGGATTACTAAAGCCACTGTCTCGATTACTTTCGATAACTCCGAGAGAAATCGAAGTCCTTTAGGTTATGAAGATCATTCAGAGATTACCGTAACTAGACAAGTAACTACTTATTTCACTTAAGGTTTCGTTTTTTTATAAGTGTTTGTTTAGAGTGAATCTTTTTGTGTTTGTGTGTGTTTTGAAGATTGTGGTTGGAGGAAGGAACAAGTATTTGATAAATGGGAAGCTTGCACAACCAAGTCAAGTTCAGAACCTTTTCCACTCGGTGCAGCTTAATGTTAATAATCCTCATTTTCTCATTATGCAAGGGCGTATTACTAAAGTTTTGAACATGAAACCTATGGAGATTTTATCGATGCTTGAAGAAGCTGCGGGGACAAGAATGTATGAGAATAAGAAAGAGGCTGCGTTAAAGACGTTAGAGAAAAAGCAAACCAAGGTTGATGAGATTAATAAGCTTCTCGAGCATGATATATTGCCAGCTTTGGAGAAGCTTAGGAGAGAGAAAGCGCAGTATATGCAGTGGGCTAATGGTAATGCAGAACTAGAACGAGTAAAGAGGTTCTGTATCGCTTTTGAGTATGTTCAAGCAGAGAAAGTTAGAGACAATTCTCTCCATGGGGTTGAACAAATGAAGACAAAGATGACAAGTATTGACGAAGAGGCAGAAAAGACACAGGGAGAAATATCGGAACTAGAGAACCAAGTTAAAGCTTTGACTCAGGCAAGAGAAGCCAGCATGGGAGGAGAAGTTAAAAATTTGTCTGACAAAGTGGATTCACTGTCTAATGAAGTTACACGTGAATTATCCAAGCTTCATAATATGGAGGACACCCTTCAGGGCGAAGTGAAGAATGCTGAACAGGTTAGCTGACAGTTACTTCCTTGGTGTGAAATTGTTATATATTCGCAGCTGTTTCTGACAACTTTTGGTGTTGCCAGATTTTTCATAATATAGAAGATTTGAAGAAATCTGTTGAAGAGAGAGCTACAGCTCTCAAGAAGTGCGACGAAGGAGCAGCAGATCTAAAACGAAAATTCCAGGAATTTTCCACCACACTGGAAGAGTGTGAAAGAGAACACCAGGTACAGTTGTACACTAAGAAGAATCTTTAGTTACTGAATCAATCATGTATGTTAATTGGATGTATGTCCCTTGATAATTAGGGTGTGATAGCTGGTAAGAGTAGTGGAGATGAAGAGAAATGTCTTGAAGATCAACTACGTGATGCTAAGATTTCTGTTGGATCAGCTGAAACGGAGTTGAAGCAGCTGAATACCAAAATTAGCCACTGCGAAAAGGAGCTAAAAGAGAAAAAGTCCCAGTTAATGTCAAAACAAGAAGAAGCTGTTGCTGTGGAAAACGAACTCGATGCTAGAAAAAATGATGTTGATAGTGTAAAAAGGGCACTTGATTCTCTTCCTTATAAAGAGGGTCAGATGGAAGCATTGGAGAATGTTAGCATTTAGCATGCTTTTTCTAGATTATTTTATTTTCTTCTTTTGTTTGCATAAAGAATACATCCGTGACTGATTTTTACTCTCAGGATCGAGGATTGGAACTTGAAGTTGGGCGAAGGCTGAAAGACAAAGTGAGCGATCTTTCAGCTCAATTAGCAAATGTACAGTTTACATACCGTGATCCTGTGAAGAACTTTGATCGATCAAAGGTGAAAGGTGTGGTTGCAAAACTGATAAAAGTGAATGATAGGTCCTCAATGACAGCTTTGGAAGTAAGTAGGGAATTATCATGTCATTATACTTATTCGGATCATAGGAGTTCTAAGGTGACTATTTTTTTCAGGTTACTGCTGGTGGGAAGTTGTTTAATGTTGTTGTAGACACAGAAGATACTGGAAAAGAGCTCCTTCAAAAGGGTGATCTTCGGAGGAGAGTTACAATAGTTCCTCTCAACAAAATTCAATCTCACCTAGTTCCACCTAGAGTGCAGCAAGCCACTGTTAGATTGGTATGTGGATCTTTTTTTTTATTCCTGTCAAATTCAACTCCCTTTTCTTTGTTCCTTGCTGATTCTCTACTAATTTTTAGGTTGGAAAGGGAAATGCGGAATTGGCACTTTCTTTAGTTGGTTATAGCGAAGAATTAAAGGTGGGTTGGTTGCCTGCTCACGGTAACAAAATTAGCTGATACCATGAGTTCATGACTATTTATTTTCGTTTGACATGTTCTAATTTTTTGCAGAATGCTATGGAATATGTTTTTGGTTCCACTTTTGTTTGCAAAACTACTGATGCGGCAAAGGAAGTAAGAATTTTTCCAGACATTAGAGTGCATGTGTGCTGACTCTGTGTTTGTTAAGGATGTATGTAGTAGAGATGTAGTTTGATTTCTAAGCTGTTTGTATAACAACCTTACTTGACATGTATATTCAGCTGGGCCTTTGGTTATGTTGTCATAGCCTCAATCTTCTTTTAAAATTTCAAATGACGATTTCCCTCTTTATATTGGTGGATGGGATATGACTCTGGCAAAATCTAAATCCTATCAATAATATATAGTTGTCTACCAGATAGAAAGGGTTCTTATGTTTATAGTTTCTCAAAACTTGATTGCTTTGCTGGGTTGTAAATGCATTTATCAGACATAACTTATTTTCGTTACTGTCTTCTCTGACTATTAGATACCTATATTTTGATGGCAAGACAACTCAATTTTCTTTAGATCTTTAATTTGTCTCTCAAATGCTTGTTCGGCAGGTAGCATTTAATAGGGAAATTCGAACTCCAAGTGTTACACTTGAAGGTGATGTATTTCAGCCAAGTGGTCTTCTTACTGGTGGAAGTCGCAAGTATGTCAATTTTTCTATTAGACCTGTAAATATCTTCTGGGTTTCAGACAGATATGGTTCAGCAATGCCTATAACTTGACCAAAAACATTGTATATTTCGTATTCCTCTGTTGTAGGGGTGGAGGTGATCTGCTAAGACAACTTCATGATCTGGCAGAAGCTGAAGCAAAATTTCACGTACATCAGAAAAGGTTGTCGGAAATTGAAGCGAAGGTATATTCCTTCAACTATATATATGCTATTGCAGCTGAACTAGGCATCATATAATTCGTTTGAAGTACATACCCATATCTTGTACATGTACTTCAGGTTAGAATTAGATCTGGATCATTGGAATCGAGGCTCATGTTTGTTCATTGGTGATCTAAAAGAAAATATAATCTGAGCTGCTGAAACTGACACTTTGAACCGTATTTAGATGTCTCGTCATCTCAGATAGTTGATCAGTTTGGTTGTTTCTGGCTCAAATGAAACAATGTTTAGTTGCAGCATATTTATATCTAATGTTTGATTTTCTAGGATTTATTGGTACCTCACATATGGTTGTGAAGGCTCCCACAGAATGCTGCTATCGGCTGTCTCTTTGGGTTTCTTGGTAAAATTAAGTTTTATGGTTGTGTTAAACCCTACTGGTTCTTTAAACTGCAGATCAATGAGCTTCAGCCTCTTCAAAAGAAGTTCACAGACATGAAAGCACAGTTGGAGCTGAAAATGTATGACATGTCCTTGTTTCTAAAAAGGGCTGAACAGAACGAGCACCACAAGGTTTTTGTATCTCCATTTGGCATCTTTTTTTTTTGTTAACGTATCTCCCATTATCTACATCCTTCTAGCTTAAATTTCCGAATTCGAATTTTTGCCTTCTATCGTAGCTAATAGGCATATCGCTTCCTTATATAGCTTGCTGAGGCGGTGAAGAAACTTGAGGAAGAGGTTGGAGAAGTGAGATCCCAAATCACAGAGAAGGAAAATCTTTACAAAAGTTGTGCTGATACTGTCTCTACGCTGGAGAAATCCATCAAAGATCATGATAAGAACAGAGAGGGAAGACTTAAGGACTTAGAAAAAAATATCAAAACTATCAAAGCTCGTATTCAGGCATCCTCAAAAGATCTAAAGGTATTCCAGATTTTTCATCAAAGACTTTGACTCTGCCATTGAACTGTTTCAAACTTTCAATCTTTTTCTTTGACCTGGTTTACCAACTTTTTTGCCTTTTATATTTCTAAAATGGCTTCGTAGCTTATGCTATATGTTTCTCTTGCTCATAGGATCATGAAAATGAAAGGGAGAGGCTTGTGATGGAGCAAGAAGCAGTGTTGCAGGAACAGTCATCTTTAGAGAGCCAGCTAGCTTCATTGAAGACGCAAAGTAGCACTCTGGCTTCAGATGTGGGTAATCAACGATCCAAGGTACTGCAATTATTTTTATTCGTGTCTTTTAAAATTAAAAAATATATGAGTAACGTGTGGATGTGATACCCCTGCAGGTGGATGGCATACAGAAGAATCATGATCAGTCTCTCTCTGAGCTCAAGTTGATACATGCAAAGATGAAGGAATGTGATACACAGATTAGTGGTTCCATCGCAGACCAGGAAAAATGTCTGCAGAAGATTAGTGACTTGAAGCTTGACAGAAAGAAGTTAGAAAATGAGGTATATTCTCTCTTCAATTCTTGCGGCGTCCTCCCTATTTAATGACAGATGTCCTGGGGTTACTTAATTGCTTTGACATTAATATTGAAGTAGGACTGGATGTTGGATGATAGAGGTGGATATAAGTGTTAGGAGTTCCTGGTAATTCGACTGTAATCAAAATTGAAGATGTTGTATACTCTATTAGTTGATAAGTAGTATTTACTGAAATTCTACATCTTAAGAAATGCACACTGTTCATGGGCGAACATTGTACTCTGCATAGGTAACAAGGATGGAGATGGATCAGAAGAATTGTTCTGTGAAGGTAGACAAACTTGTTGAGAAGCATACATGGATAACGTCTGAGAAGCAGCTTTTTGGTAAAGAAGGGACGAACTATGATTTTGAATCCCGTGATCCTTATAAAGCAAGAGAAGAACTTGAAAGGCTCCAGACAGAACAATCGAGGTATGTTTCTGAGGATTATAATATTTATATACCTATACAATGCAATATCAATGGAATGTGCTTTCTTTAACTAATTGAGAAATCACTCTATTTAACTAATTGAGAAATCACTCCTTTTCCCTTTTCCTGGCTATTCATTTCTCTTATAAAGTCTTGAGAAAAGAGTAAACAAGAAAGTCATGGCTATGTTTGAGAAAGCAGAAGACGAATATAATGCTCTTATGACCAAGAAAAATATAATCGAGGTTAGTGTTGGAGGGTCTGTGCGACTTAGTTTAACAGCTTTACACGCAGTTATTAACTATGGTTTTTCATTTTTCATAGACTGATAAATCCAAAATCAAGAAAGTGATCGAGGAGCTTGATGAGAAGAAAAAAGAAACACTGAAAGTTACATGGGTTAAAGTTAATCAGTGAGTCGCTTATTTAGTTTTCTTTGCTTGTTTCTTTGCTTGTTTTGTTTGCTTGTTCAACCATGTGATTCACTTCTTTTAACTTCATCGCGAGATCGATTTACGATATTTACACTTGGATCCTTATCTTCAGGGATTTTGGTTCCATCTTTTCAAGTCTACTACCTGGCACCATGGCAAAACTAGAACCTCCAGAAGGAGGTAATTTCCTTGATGGCCTTGAGGTCCGTGTTGCGTTTGGAAGTGTTTGGAAACAGTCTTTATCTGAGCTAAGTGGAGGGCAGAGATCTCTTCTTGCACTATCTTTAATCCTAGCATTGCTTCTCTTCAAGCCAGCTCCTCTTTATATCTTAGATGAGGTACATCTCGATTTTACATTTCTATGAATCATTGCTCTCCCTTTACATTTTCAATACGTAACGACTAAGTTCATGTTTTCAGTGATCTTGACAATGTTCACGATAACAGGACCTTTTTTAAGTTTGATGACATTCTTAAAAGACATAAGAGGATTCATGACTTTAATTTTATCAGGTTGATGCAGCTCTTGATCTCAGCCACACGCAGAACATAGGAAAAATGATAAAAGCCCATTTCCCACATTCACAGGTCACATAATTTTGCGGGTTTCTTTGATTTTGTATTCACTAGCTATACCCGTGATTCAGAAAGCTCTACTTATCCATTGATATCTCAAACATTGATGCTCTCTGATATGACTTCTCTTTCAGTTCATCGTGGTTTCACTGAAAGAAGGAATGTTCAACAATGCCAATGTTCTCTTCCGAACCAAATTCGTGGATGGTGTTTCAACAGTCCAGAGGACAGTAACAAAACAGAGCTAGTAAATTGCTTATATCCTTAACAGCACTAATGATGTATATACTCTTCTCTCTTCAACGGCTTCTATGTGTGTACTACGTGTCTTTTAAGATCTGTAGCCAATGATTTGTTGGTACCTGTTGTCTAAGTCTAGAAACCGAAGCTTACCGAAACTTAAGGTTTTTTTTGTTTGTTGTTGCAAATGTATTAAGAGATTGGGATTCTAAGTTATGGTGTGCTTAAATCACTGTTACCACATGAAGATATAAATATGAAGGAGTACGACAATGTTGATTAACTTAGTTCCTCTGTACATTGAAGATTTTAAATTTAATCATGTAGCGACAATGATTCAACACCAATTCAGGCTCAAAATCCAAGAACTCTAAGATGAAATACACTCGCTGACAGACATGAAAATGATGGAAGATAGAGAGAGATGAGATTCATAAGTCTTGACTTAGATCTTTAGCCGCTGAGGGTTTGGACAATAGTGTTGTGCCATGGATCAGACAAGTGCTGCAACAGATTCTCAAATGGTCCCTTTCCAGTCACATTGTGTTGAATCACAAACCCCAAGAATGCCAACATAGCCAACCTCCCTGCAAAACAAACAAACTGGTCTTTAGTCTTTTAACTCTAAGCTATTCTTGCCTGACAAGATAACGAATTTAGCTTTTTCGTAAGCTTACCGTTTGCGAGCTCTTTTTCCTTGGCCTCGAGCGTAGGAGCAAAGTTAAGCGGGTTAAAGATACCACCAGGGTAACCGACTTCACCCTTAGGTAAGCTGTATTGCTTAAAGATAGGGTCTTGGTTCACACTTCCTGGGTTCTTGATGTCTTGCCACCGTCTGATCTCAACGTAATGAAACAATATGAACTCGATCACGAACAATGTGGACGACGATGCAAAGTACTGCTCTTTCCCAGCATCGTACCACTCCGGAACGTTTATGATTCCTACCAACAGTTTTGACAATAACTGTGTTAAGTTCTTGAAAAAATATTACAAATTGTTTTTAGGTCATGTCAACTGGTGACTCACCGATCTTGGTGAAAACTTCCGGCAAAAGCATCCCTGCGACACCGAGCATGGCCCATCGTCCGTTGACAAGCTCTGCCTGGATGAACCATTTCAAGTTCTCTGGATCCTCTGCTAGACCCAACGGGTCAAACCCATTGTCTCCGGCAAGACTGCAATACGGGTAATATAAGAGTGAGTGAGCAATTTACCATACCATTCAACATCAACTAAACTGGTACCGAACCAACTCGGTCTAACCTAACGAAGCCTAACTAAGCTAGGCCTAGGCCTAGTACATTAACTAAACCGGTACAGGATTGATCTAACGTAACAAATCGATTACAAAGGTGGTTACGGTTATTTGAAACCGATATTTGAATGAAGTAGTTTGCAAAATTTACCTGCCGGTGAGATAGTCAGGTGATGCCAAACCGGGCAACCATTCTCCTTTCTTAGCTTCAACCTTAAACGACGACGTTTTTGAGGATGAACCGATGGATTTAAACGACAAGTCGCGGTTCAACTTACCGGAAGAACCAGTGAGGAATCTTGGCTTTGAAGTAGTGCAAGGTCGGAAAATCGAGGCCGAGGCATGAGTAGTGACAGTCGCCATTATCACTAGTCTCAGAAGATCCGACCAGAGAACCCTTTACTGTAATAAGAAGAATGGGATTGGTAGGAATCAAGAGAGATTGAAAGATGAGTTCAGAGATGATTGTGAAGAAAGAAGGGGGATTTGTAACTTTGCTGAAGATGAGTTTTGTGGCTGTGGATTAATGACGAAGTATGTACCGTTGGATTATATGACGTGGTTGATGGAACGGACGAGATGGAATTGAGGTGAGATATAGGCTTATCAGTTTATCTTCAAAGCGTATCTTAAAGAGGATTTTTATGTTCTTTGAGATTGGTCGGAACAAGATAGTGTCGGGTCCATTGATGTACACGTGTCAATGGTTCAGATTAAAATATAAGACTGAAGTGAGGATTCACGTCAACCAATCAAATGCAACTGAATTGGCAATATGGGAAACCAAAAAATCCAGTCTGATTTTTTCCTAATCATCAAAAGTGATAGGAAAGAGTGTCACAAATCACGATATCAATACTTTTTCTGAAGTCGAGTAAAAATATTTTAAATTGACTTTTTTAAAAACATCAGATTTGTCTAAAGTCTATGGGCTTGTCAAGGTTGATATCAGGTCCGTTTTAGGCCCAAGAAGAAGAGAAGAAGTAGGAGAATGTGGAAGAAATTAACTTCGATCCTTCTTGTTCTTCAACCTCTCTTCCTGAGTTCCTTCAAGATCGTGTTCATATATATATTTCTTGTAAATTTGAAAGAGACATTATAGATTACCTTTTCATTAAGTTATAGCAAAAATAAGACTATATCCAAACCAAACTGGACACCAGCATGCAGAAGTCATCACAAAGTTTTTATTTGTGTTATTACATGTTGAATATTCTCGTTAATATTTACTCCTTTTCTTCTACTACTCTTTATATTCTTAACTCCTGTATAGTTGGACTGGTAGAGGATACTTTTCCTTGTATTATCAGTTTCTCCGAAATTCACAGAAGCATGACTATATTATATACATCAACATAAACAAGTTTATTAGAGGACGACCAACAAAAAAAAAAAAAGAAAAAAAGAAGAAAAAGTATTTTAGACAAGTCACCAATTAGAATTTAGAACATAGTTAATTTTTATTATTATTCCAATCTAGCTCTACTTCACGAAAAGCTCTTCTCTATGAGCTTCACAAACTCATAAAAATCAATGTTCCCATCTCCATTCTCATCAAAAACCTTAATCATCTTCCTACATTCCATCTTTGTACACTCATCGTATCCTAACAAACCCAACACATGTTTCAACTCATTTTCATCTATAAACCCGTCTTGATTCTCATCAAATAACCTAAACGCCTCTTTCACTAACTCCTTACTCATCATCTCATTCTTCTCAAACAAGTACTCTTCTCCTTCTTCTATCAAACGTTCGTATAAAGCTTCCGAGTCGTTTATCATGGCCTTGACTTCTTCCACGGACGTCTTGTTTTCTACTCGGTTCGGGACAAAGGCTTTCTTTTTTATTGGGAGCTCGGTCTTCTGCTTATTGTTTCTTGTTGAGGCGAAGAGAATGTAGGCATTAGATAAGAAGAGATGGAAACGATAGGGAAAATAAGAAGAGAAGTCTTGAATAATCATCATGAGATTGAGAATGAACAAGAAGATGACAATGGTGAAGAGAGAGATTGGGCTAAGAAGAGACGAATCCTCCATATTAATCTAAATTTATGTGTGTGGAATACCATAAACAAATATCTGTGAAGCTTTTCTATTCTTGTCTTTGGTTTCAAATGTTGGATAATGAATGTATTGAGTTGGTCCTATTTTTATAAGCGGTGTTGCATTAATTCTTACTTAAGTACGAAGACCAAACACATATCTTACTCGCAAAGTCTGCGGATAGAGTCTCCATGGAAATTGTTGAGAAACTTACCAAAATTCTTTAAAAGAGAAAGAAAAATGCTACTTTAAAATTCACCGCTATTGATCAAAAGTATTTTATTTATAATTTTAAACCAACAGAGAAAAACTAAGAAAATACCATCAAATCAAAGTTTGACTAAAATTATATATATTATTATGCTTGACTGCTTGTAACTAATAACTAGTTTGTATTTTCCTTTCAAAATTATTTTGTATGCATATATAATGCTTGTGATTCAAAATATTAGGAGTAAACTACACACAAAATTAATATTTCTATATATCTCAAAATCAAATTGAACTTTTGGACTGAACCAAATGGAAAACATGGTAGATAAATCTTGTCGTATAAGAAAAAACAAATGTTTATGTATATGTATATCTTGGTCACTGAATAATATAAAATGTAATCAACTTGTCATCATACCCCAACAACACAAAACAATAGAGTGAGAGCATCTTTCATTATCTTGGATTCCAATTCATGGAAATTTCCATGCAATTTCCTTGTAACGTTTTCCTTTAAATTTATTTGTTATCATGTTGCTTTCACCGACCCCAAGTTCCCTTTTGGCTTTTTGATATGTGGAATGTTGAGACTCTTCGGGTTCGGGGTAGTTTAGTTTCAAACCCATGATCAGGTTTTGGTTTAGAATAACAATTATTATTATAGTAGAATAATTCGAAGAGCTATATTTATATAAAGTTCAGGTTGTAGTTTTCTTAATCGTTTGTTATGAAGTTGTTCATTAAAACAAAGTATGTATTTACTTTGAGAAAATCTTAAAAATGTTGATTTTCGTATCAAATGTCATTTCTTTAAAATTTTATAAAAATGCTCGTAAAAGTTTGAGATATATTCAAATAAGTATTTAATTTTATAAAAACATTACTCCCTCCGTTTTTTATTAATTGTCGTTCTAAAGGGAAAATTTTGTGTTATAATAGTTGTCGTTTTAGATTTCCAACGCAAATATTTGATAAATATTCCAATTTTATCCAACTGTTTTAATGTTTTAACCAATCAAAAAATTAGAAAATATATTAAAAGGAATAAAACAAAAATAATAATAATTTTCTTAATCTGTGTGAAACAACCTTAAACGATAACTAATAAAAAACAGAGGAAATATTAATTACTTCTATAAGTGTTTAAAGTCTTGTAAATAATTTTATAAATACTTTATAAAAAAGGATCTTATAAATATTTTGTAAAAACCTTTTAAAATAACTTGTAAAACCTTATAGAAACATTATTAAGCCTTACAAACACTTGAGTCTCCAAGTAATCAGTTATCAAAATATTAATAGAAGGCAAACAAATTAAACTAAACAGAAATAAGTTTGAAAAGAAATTAAATCTACCTCTAACCAGAGCTATCATTTGCTATAGATTTAGTTTATTAAATTAGTAACTAATCTTATTATTAGTTTTATATATCTTAACATTTTTGAAGTACATTTTTGTGTCATCCTCTCTTATCTTTGTATCCAAACAAGTCTCAACTAAATTCTCTACAATCCTTACAACCAAACACAATAATTTTCTTATTAGATAATATTAATTTCCTAAAATATATATATATCTAATTTAAGTCAATATGTTAGATTAAAATATAATTCTCCTTTCATTTTTATTTAATAGTATATTTAATTATTTTAATTACTATTTAATACATAAAGTTAATAAAGTTTTAGATTTTTTTCAGCATATAATGTGATTTGAATTTTTATAAACGAATATATATTAAAAATTGTCTTAGGATATTTGTAACCAAACAAGTATATCCACATATAGAGCTCAAATTACATTTTTGGAGTACAATAGGGTGTCATCACTTTTTGCCAACTTCGGGTCGGGTTTTTAACTAAAATTATAACTGATTCAATTATCCGGATCCTAATTAAGATTGCTGAATATTTTGGGCCGGTTTTTAATCCATAGCGTACTTTTTTACATTCAATTAATGTCAATTAATGTCCATTGTATCTTAGGAAATATCTAATCTGCATGCCGAATTTTTAGGGCCGAATTTGACAAAAAAGAATTGATAACCAAAATTATGTAATCACATCCTCTTAATCACATCTCTATAATATAACAACTAATTCAAGATGAATACATCTTAGGAAATATCTAATTTGCGTTTAATAAACGATTACATATTTGGTAAGATCTTATTAGCTTTAAATGTACACTATTAATCCAATAATATCAATTGAGAATCATAATAAGAATATGCTAGATCATTCATTCCTAAATTATAACTAACAAATCGTAAAATGTATATTCTCAACTTGTTAATCAAGATTTTCTACAAAATTCTACCTGCAACCGTTAACAGTATATATATCAATAAAATAATAGATCCGTGGTGTACTACGGGTAAAACCTAGATAACCTACAAAATAACTACGAACAAAGTTCTAATTGACAAAAAAAAAAAAAAAAGTTGTAGATTACTAAAACATTGTGCAATACCAAAATGGTTGAAACAAGAACATTTCAACTTAATTTACAACAAAATGAAAAAAAAAAAAAAAAAAAAAAAAACATGAGGCTTGACTTGTAAAAATATCTTAATCCAAAGAACAATGACAAAGTTTGTTGTACCTTTAATTTCATCTCAACTTATTATATTATCTTGTAGATAAGAAAATTACGAAACATCTTCAAAATACTCTGTACGTACGAGAGCCCATAAATATAAATTGATTTGTATTTATTTTTATGGGCCTAAAGAGAAAAACAGAGAGAATGGATTGGCCAACGACGACACTCATCTCCCGAAGAATCTGTAATCTTTTGGTTTTCTTCGTCAAACTAAACCACAAAAACCTCTCTACCGATTCGGATCACTCGGCGATGAGACCCGACCCGACCAGACGCAGAAACAGAGCCTTATCTTCTTCTTCTTCTTCCCCATCAAAGACCCGACCCGGCTCCGGTGGAAAGGTGAAAACTTCGGCCACTGTAATCGACCGGGAGGAGATGGGTCTTTTCCCCGGGTCGGGTTACGATGACCCGAATCCAGAACCAAGGAGCTTTCCTTACAGTGTGAAGCAGCAATGCTGGGAGAAAGCAGAGAAGATTAAAGGGAGAGATCCTGAGCGTTGGAGGAGAGATCATTTAGGGAATATTGTGTTTAGGAAACTCGTTGGTTGTCCTGGTTGCTTGTGCCATGATTATGATCACATTGTTCCTTACTCCAAGGTTTGTCCTTTACAACTCTCTCTCTTCATGATTCATTGATAATCTTTTGTTCTCTAGCCTATGTATTCTGGTTGTTTAGTTTAGGATTGAGCTCAAAAAGCTTCTAACTTTGTGAAATATATGAGGGAAGTTTTGCTTTTGGGTGATGTCAATATAGTTTATAATTTGTGATTGATCATTGTGAGATTGAGTATCTACTTATTCTAAGGTCTCACTTAATGAGACTCTGTTTTGCCTATGAATTTTTGTTATTAAGGGTTTAGGATTGAGCTGAAAATGAGTATTTTGGGCTCTTTCCATTGTGAAATGTATAGGGGATTTTGGTGTAGGACTTTGATGGTTCTGTGATCTCAGGAAATTTTGCTCCTAGGCCATTTTAATATAGTTTCTGAAAGGCTTTTGATCACTGTGAAATAAATCTTTTGAATTTGTGTTATTTATATTCTTGATTTGGGGTCTGAGGGATAAGGGGATGAGTTCTTCTCTTGTGCTCTCTGGAAGATGTAACTTGAGGACTTAACAGTTTTTATATATTGCTGGTTTGGATTTAAGAATTTAGTGCACCAATTAAGTTGAAGAATGAGAGTAAAAAGGGTATCATGTTCTGCAGCATGGTCTAATAGGAACTATTGTTTGTTTTCTGAAGTTTTTTTCCGTTGCATTTTATGGGGCATGTATCCATAAGAACACTCGTTTGATGAATCAACACGAATTCTTGTATCTGAAAGTTTTCAGCATTCACTTCGAGATAGGATTGTTGGTGCTTGGTAGGGTTTCACATTTATCGTTTAAATCTACAGTTAAAACTTACAAGATTCCATCTTCAGAATCAGGACCGTGTCAGTGTTACAATTAATACTGATAAGCTATAACTAACAATAGTAGAGTTTATGAAACTTCTCGGAAGGGAAAAAATAGTGTGTAAAATATTTTATTGTCATGCTTCCTGCTTTCAGTTTGATTGATCTGATTATGACCCTAATTTTCCAAACTGAGATTTATTTGAATTGATGATGAATCTATCTTCTTTGTTCTCGCTCAAACGCATAATGTAACTGGAAGATATCGTCATCTACATGTAACATTAGTCATTTAGTGCTCATGCTTCTTCTAAAGTATCTGACTGAATTCATTTTCCAATTTTTTAGGGCGGTAAGAGCACTCTGGAAAACTGCCAGGTTCTGCAGGTACGCTGTGGAAATTTAAACTAAACTTATAAATACCTCTTAAGGTTTTAGATGTCTACTACATATATCTGTGTTTTAAACCAACCTATAGTCACTATTGTCTTGTATTCTGAGTTTGTGACTTATGACTGGTATCCTGCTTAGTGGAGGAAACTCTTAGACAACCTATCTTCCACAAAACAGTCTCTTGCAAATTCTCTTTAGGTTTACTTATTAACCTCAATCCCAAACTACAAACTAAACATACACTTTTAGGCTTCTTAGCTTCTTTCTGTTCCTTGGAATCAATAGGGCAAAGCTCTTGGGTCGCTAATTTTGTTTTGTTTCTACGTTTTAGGCAAAGGTAAATCGATCAAAGGGAAATAAAACCGATATTTCTAGAGCCGAGCTTATCCAGAGGAGTTCTTATTGCCGAGTTGCTGGTAAGTCTGCAGCATCTTTCAATTCCACATGCTTGTCAGTCGTCACTCTATATATTAAACTATAACCGAGTTTGATACTAAACTGTTATTTGCGAAAATTTCGTAGGCAGGGATATGGATCTCCTTGAGCTAACAGCTTACGGGAATGTACAGCGCGCACCTGAGTCTAGTGGATGCAGGATTCAATGATCTATTAATGGAAAACGAAGATGATAAAGTTTATCAATATAATTTACCCGGACAAGATTCTGCAGATTTTGTCAGTTCTGATCTGAGTTAGTTGTACTCGTTATCTCTCAAATATTGTGTACAATGTAACATTAGTTCATTTATGTAACATACGGACACAAACAACAAAAGTGCTCATGCTTCTTTCTATTTAGCTAGCTCTACTCTTTTTCTGTTGTATTTTTATAACATAGAAAAGAATGCCTTCTCTACTACTTGTAATTTTGTAATTCTCTGTAGGTTATATTGCTACATCCATGATCAAATATTCAAATGAAAATGTTAAAACTAAAAGTAATCTTTTTATCTTCTAGAATCTCACTTTTTCTCCCTTTCTTTTTATTAATCTAGAAAATCAATTCTACTTTTTTGCCCAACTTGTGGTTGTTTTTACTTTCAGGTTCGGATGATAGTGCATTGTTTCTTCTTTCCTATTCGGTAAAATAAAAAATCTGAGCAACAAATAAATTAAAATAAACTCATATAACGATAAGTACATTTACATGTCACTTTTTTAACCTGAAACATTAAAAATAAAAGAAAAAAAGAAAAAGACAAAAGTCAAAAAAGACATCTCTTTTTGTTGTCCTTTTTTATTTGCTTATCTTTAGGGAGGCGTGTCAGGTCCTTTGGTCAGGGAATCTAAAGTTGATTACACGTGTCAAGATCATAGAAGATGCCTTCCTTTGTGGGAAAGTCCTTTTTTATTTATTTTTTTCTTGTGTTGGAAAATCTACTCACAAAAGTTTTCTTGCCACTCATTGTCTCTTGCTCGATTTTTCATTTTTCCCTTTTTATGTGTGTTGTTGTTAAATTACAATAATAATAACAAAAATTACATTTCTAAACTAATAGTGAATTTTGTGTAGGGATATATATCATGGAAAACAACAAGTACTTTTGATCGGAATATTATTATTGGATAGTATCATCTAATATGTGTATAAAAACATATGATTATGTTCGTAGATATTTGTGGTTTGAGTTGTCTTGAATGGGTGGGTATACAATATTTTGTTGTTTTGTTTGCAATCATTTTTTTTTTTTTTTTGGATTGACTCAAAAGTATATTTCGAATTAAAAGCATAGCTAACGGATAATTTGATTTTGTGGTGAGAGCAGTATTCGTTTTGGTATACCACAAACTTTAATGGTCCAAACCTTTTGGCAAGAGTAACTTTTCACATTTTTTCTGGTGGACCAGCGTGTCAATTAAATGATTTAACTAACAAATATTACCAAATTAAATTCGACCGTAAATTAACCAAAAAATTATAAGATACATACATGTTTGACGAAAAACTGAACATATTTTCTTACATAAAATTCAGCTGTAAATTTTAATTTACAAAGAAAAGTCAAAAGAAAAGGACGTAAATAATTAAAATTTACAAATTATGCGAATGTGTATATATAGGAAAGTGCAGTGTCTTTCTTTTGAAGTGGATTCATTAAGAGATGAGCTTTAATATAAAAAAAAAGTTCTAGTGGAGGGTTGACTCCAACTCCAAATTCTTGAAGTGGTTTACTTTGATCATTATCAAAAGTCAAAACTATATCATTTTTCCAATGAAACCATCCTATTTCTTAGTGTGTATAAAACCTTATTGGTTGATCTCAATATTTTCTTGAATTTTTTTTCTATCAGTGCATTTTCACTTTATCCTCCCCACCCTCTCTATCACAGTCTCTCCTCAAAAAATTCATTATGATGAGGGGGAAAAATCCATATTCTGTAAGAAGTGTTTATGTTCTTCTTATATATTTTATGTCCTATCGAATTTGGTTATACGGTAATGATACAGTCATACAAGATGATGATGGCTGTTCACATTACAAATCTAATGTACAAATCCAATAAAAAAATGCCTTTAGTTTATAGCTATTTTACATATATGCTTACTTATAAAGAAAGCAAGAGGCATCATATCTTCATTTTCTTTCCAAAATTTAGCATATCATAGTAACTAATGTTAGATAGCCAAACAAAGTAGTTGAGTAAGGGCCAAACTAGTAAAATAGCGTTTACACTAAGATGATTAAATGACTAATATAAAGGCGAAAGCAGTTCAGAAGATTTAACTAGGCCTAATTTTTAGTTAGTTGTTTCCTTTTACTTGAAATACTTTCATTTTATTTTATTTTATGAGAAAACAACAGAAAACAGAAAGGACTTCCTAATTCTTTTGTTATATTGGTGTAAACATATTAACGACGTAGTTGTCTCATATTTGGAACCATTTGAGAAACGGAAGTAGATATTTTGTATCAGTCTTCTATTAATTTTCCAAACCCTCTAACTTTTGGTAGGCCAATATCTTAGTGTCTTCAATCAATGATAGTAGTGCGTTTGCGGTTGAAACGCGTTTGGCATGAGTCAATGTTTAATTTGGTGTCAAACTTATTTCTTCAACTTTTTGAAAAGGCCTTTGTGTGATGGAAAAGAAACACAAGAAGAAAAATCTCACTCAATTCATAATATACTTTACATATTGTATAACAAAAAAAAGCAATTAATGTTAATGCAAGGTAGGGGGAAAAACATGAAAAAGGAACAAAATAGCTTTGCCACAAAATGAAAAAAGGCAGAAAAGAACAGTATTATAAAAAAAAGGAAAAAAGCAACTTGACATACTTTTTAATGTAATTGTGTGCAATGGTGTAAAATAGAAAGAACGAATAAAATAAATAAAATGTGTGGCTAATAACTGTTTAGGCACTCTAAAATATCTAAGTTGCTTTCGAAGACACAGACCAAAATAATAAAGTATAAACTGGAAAAACATATAGTGGCCAATCTTTTTCGGCATCAATATAAAAAAAAGCATACAAATAAAAAGAACTTTTTCAACACATTAAAGAACTTTTTTTGCCAAGTTTCTTCATAATACTGTATTTTTTCATCTAAAAATCTGAAGGGATTTATATATATCTTTGTAGAAAAAAATTAGAAATCAAACTTTTTAACCTTAATGGATTTCTTTATCTTTTTTTTAAAAAAAACGAACAGAATAATTTTGATTATTATTATTTTTTGCATAAAATGAACAGAATAAAATGATCATAAATTTTAATAGTACAATATTAATTAAATATAATACAAAATTATTTCTTAGTTGATTAAGATATAAGTTATTAGATTCAATATTTATAAATTATACTTAAGAGATTTTAAAATGTATCTCTATTAAAAACCAAAGCAAATTAAGAACTTTTCTTAGTTTTATATACTTTTGAGATTTGAGAATGTGCCATAAAAATAATTACTAGATAAACAGAAACTATAACACAAAGATTTTAATCATCAACATATGTAATGACACAGAAGAGATAACTATTAACTTTTTCTTAAATCAGTCATTAGAGCATTATTTATTTTACCATCAACTATTTTTTTTTTTTTTTGGAGTATTGATTGAAGGACTTCACAAGACAAGAAGTTGTAAAGAAGAGTCAGAAGAGTGTCGGTTGAAATGCCAACGCAACAACGGCCAACACCAACTTTTTTTGCCATTACTGTTATCTTTCTTACACTTTTGACAAATGAAAGATAGAAAGCAAATAAATAGTGTACATTGTTGTACAAGAACATCTGAAGGAACAATAAGGTCACGAGGAAGAAGAAAAGAGTTTGATTCTCAAAAACTCCCCAATATCTATACATTACAATCAATCATACATATATACATACATACATACATGTATAAACTCTAGTTCCGTTCATGGAAATTATGTGATCTTGACAGAGCAGCAGGGTTAGCAGAACGAACAGGGGAGTTCTCAACTTTGTTGTCGTTGTTTTTATTCATCTTAGCCTTATGATCAAACCCTTCGAACATACCACCGCCTTTGCTCATCCTCTCGTTCTTGATTCCCAATGTTGTCCATATCGAGCTCTTTGCTGCTTCGTTAGGATCGTCTATTCTCAACGTTTTCGGGACCAGAACGCACCCGTTCCTCTGTTTTCGCTCTGTTTCGTTGTCCAATCTTGCGGATTCTTCATCTCTCGGATGCTTTCCGAGAGTAGGAGAGTTTGTATTTGAACCCTTTTGGCTCATAGGGGATGAGGTTTGATGCGGTGAAAGCATTGGGATGGTCCAGTAAGGGTAAAACGGCATTGGATACCCTGGAGGCGGGTAAAAACCTGGTGGAGGCATCGCTGGGTTCCACGTGTAAGGCCATGGTACACCTGGGATGCAAGCATAACCATTCATACTATTATTGTTGTTGTTGTTCATTTGTGGCTCAACAACTCTGCAGCTTTGTGCTCTTGATTCATCCACTGAGTGATTGTTAGAGGTGGTCACAGAAGAGCCACTTGAGCAATCATCTCCATTCTCTACCCGACGAGCCACGAGCCGCTGATCCGGTACACCATGAAACCCGTTTTGAGCTCCGTTTAATACCTTCTGGTTTCCTTGTAGCTTCATCACGGGCGTCATAGGAGCAGCATGTTGTTGACGAGCATCTAAACCAAAACTCAAGACCCTTGTGTTTGCCTGCAAGCCCGGATCAAGCCTCGTAGCTTCAAGAGCCTCGGTGATAGTGATGTGACGGTAATGAGACGACGAGGAGCTTTTGTTCTTACGACGACCTGCACCCACGGGAACATTCCTCATAGTCCCACCAGCTGTCCAGTATCTCTGACAGGCCTTGCAGAAATGACGAGGCTGGTTTATGTTGTAGTTGTTGTAATAACAGAATTTGGTCTCCATGCTTTTGCATCTCGGACAGGGGAGAATCTTGGTAGGTTTCTTCAGGGTTTTACCGTCAGCGGTGGTCTGCTCCTCAGGCGAGTCGCTGTTCTCTATCTGATCCGTTGAAGTCTCCTCCTCTTTGTCCCCTGTTTCGGGTTTGGATTCATTCGAACTGTTTAGACTTCTGTCGTTACAGTTCTTGTTCTTCTTATTATCTGATAACTCTGGAGTTACCTGAGATGCAATAAAACACTAAATTAAGAACTAAAAATAATCTTAATCAAACAATTAATCTTCATCAGTACCAAAGAATCAATAATAATTAAATGAACTAGTGATATGTCTTAAAGACAAAACAAGACTAGAACTTTGCTTTTTAGATTCGTAGATCCGAAGATCATTATTTAAAAACACAACACAAAGAGTTGTTAGTTGTCTGTGATTAAGGTGTCAGTTACGAATTCAATCACTAGTTAAGTAAGTTACTGCTACAAAACCAATTAAATCGCATTTATTTTCTTAGGTCAACAAAACTCCAATTTTCTCAATCAATAATACCTTATTATATACTGACTTATCCTCTCCACCATCACCGCCGCTCCAATCATCTTCTTCCTCCTCCTCATCCACAGTCACCGGCAACTGAACAACCGCCGGAAAAGGGATTTTTGTACCGAAGAGCTTAATAGCTGGATCTCTACTCTCCATCATCATTTTTTTTTTTTTTTCTCAACCAAAAAGCAAAGGCGCGAGAAAGCTTCGTGTAGTCACTAGTCAATCTTTTTTTTTGTTGTTGTTGGGGAAGATTTAGTTTGGGAGGAGTGTGAATAGATATGAAAATTAGGGATTAAGGGGAGAATCCGTATAAAAGAGAAGGAGGGTAACACGTCAGCATCACATTTGTATTCTCAGCCACAAGTTTATGTGGCCTCTGATATTTTCCTTTTCCCTCATTACTACCGGATCGGGTTGTCGGGTTCTTTTTTCTAAAATATATTTATTGTATTATAATAATAATAATAAGTCCCTAGTAATAATTTCTAACTTTATTCGTATCAATAATAGTAGTTTTTTTTAATCCAAAAGTGTTTCTGATATAAATGGGATTACAAATATACAAGATAAACTTTTTTTTTAATTAAGTAATCTTATTATATAAATTAATTTTTTTTGAAAACCCATAACACAAAATCATAAATATGGTTTTTTAAACATAACGACAAAAGAATATTTTGAATACAAGCTCTCTAATAGATAACAACTGAATCTTCTACTTCATTTGATTTACACATGATCATCATATATTTAGATGCAAGATTTTTTCAACAATGGAGAAAACTTTTTAGGGAGACATTATATCTAATAGAAAATAAAAATAAAAGCATTTCAACATGGCAAAACAGAGTTCAAAAGTATGTTAAAAATTTTATTTTGAAAGCTTCACAATCATACATCTTTTGTACAAATGTTATAACATCAAAGAATTCAAAAACATAGATTTGGAGAATTGGTATTGTATTTTAGTGCATTACTTATCTCTCCCTTCATCAGGTCCCATGTAATCTCATTTGTTAGCTTGTTATAGTTTGTGATTTGTTGATATTTTGTTCTTTTTAAACCAATGAATGCAGTTGATATAAGAAAAAGAAAAATTTGAGCAATACATCAACATCATACAAAGAACAGTATTCAGATAATTAAGTTAAGTTTATCCATTTATTAATATAAATCATACAAAGATCAGTAATAAATTAAAATAACATACTAGTATCACAAACCTAATTGTGATGGTACTAATAGTAGAGTTGTTATTGGAGAAATGATTTCTAAACCCATATAGAATTGTAAATTATGAAAATCAAAACACATGGATTTTGAAATAACATGTTTTATCCTTAGATTTGAATTCTTTTATATTACACTTTCAAATCCATTTAAAACACAATGTGGATTTTGAAATCCAAAAACAAATAATTAAATGAATAATCTAGAATTTTAACAAGTATATTTAAATCATAATACCAATAATATATGATTTTTATTTGGATTTCCAAATCTATTAAATTCATAAAATTAATAACCTTCTCTAAAATTACATCTCTTAGAGTCACATCTATCGAATACTTTACTTTTTAAAAATAAATTATTTCTATATATCTAAATTCAGTTTTATAGAAAATATAATATAGAAATCTCTTTACACATAATTTCGAGTTCCAGAATGGAAAACAAAATCCTCAAATAAAGAGATTGAAGGAATGATTTGGTACGTTTGGTTGGATAAGGGCAAAAGCAAAGAAAGGTAAGATTTAGTGACGTGTCGATAGAGAATTGGTTGTTAACAAAAAGGTTATGTAGGTATGTCTCACTGCCACATTGTACAAATTTAACCAAGTTGAGGTATTTGGACTATGGAGGATCTAAATCAAAGTCTGTGCTTTGCCACGTTGGATTCTGTCACACCTGCTCATGGATTTCATCAACCCAAAAAGATCGATGGATGCATGTCTTTTTCTCTTGCTCAAGTCTCAAGATCTAACCACAACCCTTCACGTGTTCCTCTCACATCACCCTTTTTTTGGTTCATTTTACAGTTTATTAGGAAAAGAGAAAAAAAAAAAAACTATAAAATGGATGTGTTTATAAAATACAAGTGTTTTTGTTTTCATTGGTCAACACAGAAATCTGTTGAAACCCTGTAAAATATTTAAATCTTTGTACCATGAATAAATGTTAGTTATTTGAAAAACTGTTTAAATAAGATCACAATTATTTTTATTTTGTTTTGAAAAAAGAGCACAATTATTTGAAACAAATGTAACATACTTGTTTTCTCAGTTAACCCAGTAGAATTATCTGATTAAGCAAGATACAAGAAGAAAATGAAAAGCTAGATAGAAAAGGTGTTGTTTTTAATGTAACTCCCAAAGAGACGCAGCGTCCACATCTCGCCAGTCGTGCTGTGTAAAGGGCAAGGGTTAAACACAAAGATGGGCTTATCTTCACATATATTATTATCTTGTATATATATATTTATATAAACAATTTTATTTTATTTAATAAATAGAAAATGCTATAAATGGAGAAGTATAAATGTGTACACTTAGATCAGAAAACAAGTATGTTACATTTGTTTCATCAACCCAAAAAGATAAGATTGACATGTATACTAATTCACTTACTGATGAACATGTATCTCTTAAAAATTTTAACCAAAAAAAAAATGTATCTCTTAAAAATGTTTTATATCAATATCGCGAGTTGCGGCCAAGTGTTAGGAGAAAGGTTGCAACCATCTCTTTAAACGCTTATGCATTTTATCAAGCACACCTTCTTACAGTGTTATGTCAACATTGCAAATTTAAATATACGTAGAAAAGCCTATATGTATAAAAAGGTTTTATTTGTATATAGGATCTAACTTTTCATTGTTAAAAAGCACACGAGACAAAAAAAAAAACAAAACAAAAAATAAGAACCCCTAACTTTCTATCAAAAGACAGAAGGTTGAATCCTGAAAACCACCTCTCATAGTTTCAGCGAATAACAAAAATTGTCATGTGAGATCAATTACTCCAAATCCCGCATTAAGCATAGTATATAGAACTCGACTACATTTCTTCCTTAAAGCCCATTAAAGGTCCAGGTTTTGGCCCATTTAAAGCCACAAACATTTTTTTTTCTTTGACATCTTTCAAGTTTCAACTTTCAAGCCTACTACTCCATATTACGCTCACTGTTTGGGTGATTTGGTGAAAATGGCACCAGTCCAAACCCCCTATATAGAACCATTCTTAAAGAAAAACTGACGTGTTGTCGCCGGAGATCTCTATGCCCAATTTATTACTTATCATTAATATTCTATAATATTACATAAAACTGTTATTGCTATTCAATTTATTTATATATATATAATATGTTGTTTCTATAAATTCTAAAATTGGTAAATCTATATTATCTATATTAACATTTTTGAAGTACATTTTGTTTTATACCCTTTAAGTTTTACTTATTTAATTTTTTTTTACAACATTAACCCTTAAAACAATTCCAAAAATAACATTGCAGAGAAACTCAAATACTAAACTTTCTTAAATTGACCAATATTTGTTACATTTATTGCCATAAAATCTTAACAACATCTATACATTCTGACTTTTCCAAAAACAACTCTACCCATTTATGTTTTAACCCATTAAATCTCCAAAACTATTTTTTATAGATGCTAGAATCTCTCAAATTTAAATGATATACAACAGATTTTCCATAACAAAAGTTTACAATATCCATAATTATATTAACATTAATAAATTTTCTAAACCGAAAATCCAATTATAAAATGTCACATTAAATATGTTGAAAACCCCCATATAATTTGGTTTTTTTTTTGAGGAATTACCAAAAAAATTAAAATTCTATTAATTATCATAAACTATATATATTGACGTGGAAAAATTATAAACTAGAAAAATATGTTAATGGGATATTTAACATTTTTGAAGTACATTTTGTTTTATAACGTATAAATTATCGTGTATAATTATAAACTATATAAATTATAATGTATCTATATTAACATTTTTGAAGTACATTTTGTTTTATGTCCTTTAAGTTTTACTTATTTAATTATTTTTTTTACAACATTAACCCCTAAAACAATTCCAAAAATAACATTGCAGAGAAACTCAAATACTATATAATTTGGTTTATTTGTTTTTTTTTGAGGAATTACCAAAAAAAATTAAATTCTATTAATTATCATAAACTATATATATTGACATGGAAAAATTATAAACTATAAAAATATGCTAATTTGGTAAAACAATTAACATAATTAAACTTGATAAAAAAACCTTATTTTGATTTTTTTTTTATGCAAAAACTTATTTTGATTTTGGTGAGACGGGTTGGCATTAATCTCATATAGGGAGTTAAGTGGAATTGTTTTTTTTTAAAACACTTTTAGATGTGTACCAGGAGATGAATGTATTACTAGATTATACATATACCACACGGGTTAAAACTTTGGAAACACTACAAAAATCGTATACTTTGAATACTTATATCAAATACATGTAAAATTTTATATTTTTAAAATTAATAAAACAATAATAAAATAACAAATAAATACAATATAAATTTTAAAATTTTAAATTAAAAATATTGTCCCGCAGTGTACCGCGGATTAAATCCTATTATTATTTAAATATTAATAAATATTATCCCCTACATATTTTCAAAACCTATGTATTATAATATAATAAAAATTATAACATGAGATGTAAAAATATATATTTAAATCATATTTTCAAAAATATAAAAAGTATTATTTCTTATTGTTTAAAACTTTTTGACCAAAAAAATTGAAATTAATTTTGAATAATAGATATTGTAAAATCTTAAAAAAAACAATTTGACGGCATCTTAAATTTATTTTAAACTTATGCAAATCCTAATTTTCAGTTTTCCATATAGAAAATTTATGATATATAAGACTAACATATATTAAAGATTCCTTAATTTGAAAATTAACATATTAAAAAATATTAAATCTTATATATATTTTAATATTATTTCTTAAAGATTTCGAGGGACAGGTTTTTATAGATAAAAAAATATTATACCCCTTATGGAGTATGGCTACCGGGACGGGTTTGACTCGCTTAAGAATTTAGGTTATTCGTTTCGAGAAGTTTTAATCTTTTTGATGGTTTTTATCCGTTTCATAATTTACAAGTTTTATACAATTCTGATTAATCACTAATTCGGTAAACGTTAGATTTGGGTATGTTGTTTTGTGAATCTTAATTTTATGCTGAAACAAACTGAATGAAACCAAACTAATATAAGTTTGAACTGTAAATGATTTAATAAATAATTATATCTATAAATGTAACTCTATGTGTGCATAATATATTACAAATCTTATAGTAAACATAGTTTTTGAAATCAATCACGCACGTACGTGCGGGTCCATACCTAGTATTTTTTTAACTCAAAACGGATATACTTTCAAATTTCTACTAGTTACTGTACTATGTAATAATAATAACTAGGATATATCTCGTGCTTAAAGCACGGGTCAACATTTTTTCAAAAAATTATAATATAATTATAAAAATTATTGTTTTATTTTTTTTAAAAAGTTATTTTGTTTGAGATAGTATTTATTTTAAATTGTTATGTAAATCTATTAGTCTATTTGAATACTAATTATTTTAGAATATTATAGTATTTTATTTTTGATATATTATTGCAGTTTTATATTGTTTGTTTGTTGTATTTGCATCATTATTTTGTGAAATATAAAATAGTAATTTTAATATTATAATTATGAGCAAATAAAAATTATAAATTTATCATTTATATAAATTTAGTTTTATCAACCTGCCAATGTGAAAATAAAACACACATTTTCATACAATGAGTAATATATTTTCGTTTTAAAAAATTCAAATCACAACATATGCAAAAAAAAATTAGGAAATTCTCAAAAATAGCACTAATTTAAGTTTTTATTCCAAACTTAGCACACACATTTAAAAAATGACAAACATAGCACAAACTTATATATGACTAATAACAAATTTAAGGGATTAAAAATAAAATGTTTAAATTGGGAGAACCCGAAACTCCGTGTTCTTCCGGCGAGAGTATACGGTGAGAGAGAATCGAAGAAATATGAATTTGGCGAACCCAATCGAATCTGAAGCAGAAGTGAAACATAATTTGAAATCAAGGAATCAGAGGTGGATCATTAGTGAAAAAAATGCGTTGGCGACATCAGAGGCGAACGACGAGCTCTGGTTCAGATCTCGTCGAAGATCTTCGAGCTCTGGTTCACAAAGATGATCAAGCCAAAGCTTCGTTTTCATCTGGTTTTGAGATCATGCTTCTTCAAGTGTTTTAAGGATGATGATAGTTTTGTGTACTGATCAGTAGAATGGGATCCAATTTGGTTCGATTTCTATGATTCTAAGGCTGCCAAGGTTGTTTAGATTTTTCATTTCATAGTTCCCAATAGAAATGATAGTTCTGCTGTAAGATTCTCCGAGAATTTGATGTTGAAAGTAATGTTAGCTTGATCACAGTCACATTACAATTTTTTTTTTTCATCTACGTTTGCTTTAATCACTAGTTGTGGTTGAATCTGGTCACATTGGTAGATGGGTTGCAGAAGTCTACTAGATAATTTATATTTTTGGTTTCTTCCTTACTGTTGGTAAGAGGATCCTCCAAGGTGAACTTTTAGTTTAAAGAATCATGGGCACATGAATATTCTAAACTCTACCATGGAAAATTATTGTTGAATGCTTCATTCTTCGGGACCTTATTTCATCATGAGTATCTCACATTTGCAGGTTTTTGACAGGAACGTAAAAGTAGTTACACCAGGAGATGTGGGCGCTAATGCAAGGGATGGGACAAGTCTAGAAGATGGGATCCAAGCCATAAGAAGGAAGCCAAGCTGGATTTATTTGGTTTTGATTCTCTTGTGAAGGACATAATCTTGGTTTGAAGAGGTACTTTCGATCTTATTTTGTTATTAATAATTTTGTGTTGTTCTTTACTAGTGTTAGTGTCTCTCATTATTAATAAAAGAGTAAGGAATCCTCTTTTACCTAGCTACGTGGAAATGACATCTTTTACCTTAAACCACGCTTTACACTTCATCAATTCAACAGTTTAATTTTTCGATAATGTTGATTTTTTCTTGTACATTATATATGTCATTTGCTTTGGGAAGCACATTTTCTCTTACTTGCCTTACAGGTTCATCTTATGATGTGATGCTTGTTAACGAAATTGAAACCTGTAAGTTAAGATAGATGGCCAGCAGCAACTATTGCATCAAGAAAATGTATGATGTGTAGTGATACTGGTGAAATTCAGAAAGGATTACAAGAAATTCAGGAAGGATTCTTTAAATTCATGATGAGCTTCATAACAAGTTTAGATTTCATGATGACTTTCATAAAAATTCTGGATATTGCTAAACACCATGATAGCATAAAAATGAAACTATTACCCTGTACTAATGATTTTTTTTTTTTGTATTTTACAATTATTTTTAGTAATGCTGAGATTTTATGTTGATTCAAATATATTTTCATAACATCATTATTTATAGATGCTTCCTTGCTCCATTCAAACTTTTGTTGATAGCTCCTAAAGTCCCTTCTCCTATTCTTGTAACTTGAAAAATCAACACCGAGCATCCATCATTACTATGAAATGTTGAAAACTCAGCATCCATCGTTTAGGAAGGACATCTCATATTTCAGGAAGGCCTACATCATAATAAAATAAAATGAAAACAAAGAAAACAAAGCATACATGCCCTATAAGGACTCGAAGCGGGATCTCTGAGTATTTTACTAGCATGTAACCAGTAAGACAAGTTTTTCATTCAAATATAATATAAAAATAAATGTATATATGTGGATAAACCCGGATAGGTGATTCTTTGAAATTTAGGAAAGTTTCATTAAACTTCATGATGACCTTCATAAAAATTTATAAAGACACAAAATCAAATCATTAGTCATATATATGTATATATATATAATATCATGATGTGCACAAAAAAAATTCAATATCCCTCACTAAATGGAGTAGTTTGTAATATATCAGCAAAACATAAATTAAAAAGGGGTCAAAACTCATTTCTTTAAATTTAGGAAAGATTTCACATTATTTAGGATGATATCTTTGAGTTTTATGAAGGTCTCCCTAAATGTCTGATGGTCAACTTTGTATCTGCAGTTTGTATCTCTCTCAAAAATTGTAGCAACTATTGACGAATATAAGCATTAGCTATAAGTTCTACAAGTTGCTAATATGATTGACCCCTTAAGCTGAGATCCGACATCACAATTAGTAGGAAGATCATAATACATTCAAGTTTAAAACTTGTAAATGTGCTATAACACCAAACCTGCAAACTACAAGCTGAACCAAACCAAACCAAACCTTGTGGTTGAGACGTGTTTTTGATCTTGAACTTCCACGATTTGGACAGTTTCTCTTCCATCATCTGTTGATGTAAATAGTGGTCTCTAGGAAGCATTATGTCGAACACTTGGTGTGCAAAATGATTAGTCGTGAACTTTGTTTACTGCTTACCACTCTTTAACCATTTCATAGACATTTAGAACTTCTACTTTCTCTTCTTGAGGAGTTGACGAGATATTAATACCAAAACCAGAGTGGAAATCCTCCTCACAAACTGTTGGAAATGCATTGTGAAATCAAAGGCATGGCTCCATATAAGAGATAGTTACATGATGTTGAGATGCATCCTTTTGTGAGATAAATTGATTATAGCCAATCGATTATTTGAGATGGACCTTTTCACCATAGGCGAGAGAAAGCTCATGAAACACATCGAAGAGAGAAGCGTCGAGGGACTCAACATGCGACTGTCTTTCTCGGCGAGAAGTTCACGGAGATCCGACGACTTCGATTCAAGAGCAAAGAGATCCGTCGAGAGAGGGAAATATGTGATTGGCAAGCTACATCGAGTTGTTCAAATGGACTGCAAGGTAGAACTCGTCAGGAGATCGAAGCTTCTCGAACCACCTGTAATTGATGCAGTTGTTGTTAGTGTTCTTGTTCCTTAGAGAGGAGGAGCTCGTGAATATCGATGACGAGAACCGAAGCAATTTCTAAAAAGATTATAATTAATTTTATTATTTTATCATTAAATTAATAATGCTAGTTTTGGAATATTTTATAATGTGTGTTAATTTTTGAAGAAAAACATAGAAATATGCTATTTGAGGGTATTTCTCAAAAAAAATATGCATTTTAAATTATAAGTATTATATGAAAATTCTAAACAATTTATAAATAAAATAAAATAGATATGATAGGAGAATCATAATTTGAAAACTTAACAAAATCTTCGAATTTAGTTATTAAAAATAATTGTATTGTATACTTGGATATAAAATCTTAGTTTTTAAAATTCTGATTGGTTTATATATTTTTTTTAAAAAATAATTAGTAATTTCATCCATAATTTATTAGAGAAAGAAAATATTTTTTTACATTTTTTTTAATATTTGATATGTGAGTGTTTTTTATTTTTAATTAATTATATTTATTTAAATTAGTTAATTAAGTTTAATTAATTTTTTCTAATGGCAATTGAATGTAATTTTTTACACATTTTAATGTTAGTTTCATATTTGTACTTCTCACCCAAAAAAAGGAAAAAAAAAATTGAAGGTTTCTTATTTATTTACATTCGAAACATTTATAAACATCATCCTAAAATGCTTGAATAATTTTTTAGTAATTCTTAAGGTTAAAGATTAATTTATCTCATACTAATTTGAACAGATATGAATTATTTGAACTGCAATTTAACCAAATTCTGACCAAAAGCAGTTGATTTTTTCAGAAATTGTTAATGAAAGTAGAACCATTCGTCCACTTAAGACGATCCAATTTTCTAAAGTGTTGTCTCTAAAGATCGAGGAGCTTTCCTCAAGACTCAAAAAGTAAAAAATATCCCTTTCTAGTGGTTTCTTAAAATGCATTTCCTGCGCTAATGTCAATTAAGAAAAGGATATGAAATGATTAGTAATATTATATGGGTGATCAGTGATCACATTGAGATGGTGTGAAGTTTCCCACTAGTGTATTTTTATAATTTTCTTGTTGACTTAAAATACAAAAAGGGAAACCTTCCAAGAACACAAACACAAACGCATTGCAATTGTGCTTATAAACTTTTCGATATGGTGATGTATATATATATTTTTGACATTTTGCAGAAAAAGCAGTGCATGCATATGGCCATAAAGCTAGGCTTGATTTAGTGGATTGCGAAATATATGAATATCTAAGGTATGATTTTGTAAAAAGATGTTAAAAATAAAAAAGTTGTCTCTCTAATGGTACCGTATATATTAAGGTACTTAAGAATAAGCGGTATGATGTATTAGCCACTACAGAAGCCAAATTCGTGAAGTGATCAGAAAAAACATCATTAAGAGTTAGTGCCATGACTTTGACAAGCATGTATCACATCTGCACTTACATATATTATTTAAATGGACTACTAAAATACATGAGTATCAAAAAAGTTGTAAAAAAGAAATATATATATATATATATATATATATACATGAGTATCTATACTTTGTAAACATGTCTAAACATGACAATAAGTTGTAAATACTTTTTTTTTTTTTTTTAATACTGTTTGTGCTTAGCTATTTTCCATTATAGTGATTGCCATTTAATTTAGCGTGAACTTGTAAAGCAGAAGAATCAAGCTTCCCGTGGACTCTCGACCCATTTTGTCAATGACTAAGGCCATCTTTATCGGCACAACTTATTAGGTGTTCTTAGCCTAAAAATATGTTTAATAAATTGAACAGTGGCTTTAGAACAGATTTTTAATTCTTGAATTAGAACAATTTTAAGCTTAGTTCTTTGTTTACGTGGCTTTACGGGAATGGTTGAGAATTTTTTGCAATCGAGATAATTTTTATTTCTCTTCCTCTTCCAAAACGCAACTAGGTTTTCTTCGAGAAAGAGAGAAAACGGCGAAAGCTTCGACCCGCTTTGCAGAACCGAGTCAACCCGACCAGACTTTGTTTCGTTCCCTCTCGTTTGATCGATCGGCCGGTGCCTGATTGCGTTTTGACTCCCGAAATCTCCAGCCAAAGTTCAATCTAGGTTTGTCATTTCATATTCCTAGTTACAATTCTGTTATCTCATAAAAGATCCTCTCTTTTTCATTTCTGGGGTTGTGTGTTGCGATCCGGTTCGATTCTATTGATCTGGTGGCAATGATAGATCTTTTTGTCTCTCTCTCTCCCTCTCTTCTGATTTCTCTGTATCTAGGTTTAGAAATGGAGTCACTGAAGTCTAGTATTGTGGAGTGAGTTTTGAAATTTGATTACTGCTTTTGGGGTTTCTAGGGCTAATTAGTCTCAAAGTCTCATGCTTTCTGTAAAAATGTGGGGTGATATTGTATTTTTCGGTCTTGATTGATTTGAAGATGTGTGTAAGTTGTTATGTGATGAATCTTGAATTTGGATTTTCGTTTTTGTGTACTTGCAGAGTATTGAATTTCATATATGGTCCCATATTTGAATTTGTTCAATTGTCGTCTTTTCTATTTGTAGCTTGGTTTTAATCTACTTGACTTGGTCGTTTTGTGTTGCAAGGACCAGTTTAGTATAAGTGTTTTTGTGATGAGTCTTGAAATTGGATGTTCTTGTTGCTTATTGAGATAATTCTGGAGTTTGAATTAGGCCATGACTAATGAAGCCTAGCATTCACCATCTATTAAGCTTCTGTATATGTGTTGTTAGATTTAGATGTTATCTAATGATAAATTCTGAAGCATGTTTGCTGTAGGATTTGAACCTTGCCCTTGCCCATATACAACCTTCTTTCAAGAACTCGGTTGTCTTCTGATAAATCAGTTTGGTATTTACTTATATAGAGTTGTCCATTTCTGCAAATTTTTTGATCTATTTTCTGATTTGCGGCTTGTCCTGTTTTATATTGGATCTATTATCTCGAAATTGACCTTCACATGTTTCTTATCTCTTCGTTGTCTCTTAAGTTCAGCTTCTATGTTAGCCACTAAAGTGAATCTTAGCGTCCCATTTGTCTAACGACATGTTGCAGCTGATTTAGAAAAACTAAACTCATCATACAAATTTTCTCATATGTCTTACATTTTCAGGACTTCGATTCAGCCTACGGCCCGGCATGGCACTGCATTGTTGGAACAAGCTCTGGTTCATACGTGACTCATTCCATTGGAGGATTCATATATTTTCAGATCGACAAAGTTTACGTTCTTCTCTTCAAAACCGCAGTGGAGCCGTTAGATCAAAAATGAGACAAAAGCTGATGACCCCTCTCCTTCCCTTTCAATTTCTCTGTCATTCTAGTAGTATTCACCACTCTCTGTAATTTTCCCTGCCTAGACGAAAAAATCTTTGTGACTCGGCTCCCTATTGTGTAATTAGAATTGACTATTTTTCTTGTGAATTATTGTTTCCACTTCGCAACAATGCAACAACGTATTCTTCTTCTTCTTCTAACAAGTTCTCTTTAGTGGATTGAGTTTTAAAATAGTTTTAAGATAAATTAACAACCATAATTTGACTTACTATCTGACGGATGACGAACAAGAATTCCAACAAGATAATTTTTATAATTTATAAGTTTATAAGTTTAGGAATATGTTTAAGAATATTATATAATTGTAATAAGTTTAATTGTAATATTATATACCAAATTTATTAGATTTTATAAATGTAATATGTTTAAGAATATTATATTATTAAATCTTAAGATCTTAAATATGTTCTCCCTATAACTAACTTTTTAGCAAAAGATCTTAAATACTGATCTTAGAATATTTTTCTAATATATTTAATCTAAGAACACAAAAAAAAATTATGCCTATAAAGATGCCCTAATGTAACTAGACACGCGTAATTAAGTAGTTATGCCCATTGGCTCCCACAATTCCACCACTTTAATCAACATCGATCATTTCTCGACGACTACAAAGTTTCTTATCGATCATATACACATGAAAAATGGTTTTTACTTCGAAGACGAGGAGAAAATTCTACAAAAAAAACCCAAAAATATCAACATTGACTAAATCAATTCTGTATGTTTTATGTAGGAACATTTAAAATTCCTAGCTACGGATAAAATTAAAACTATGAAATATCCATCTGATGTGAGCATCTGAATGAACATTTAAAACAATAAAATTAGTGTATTGCTTATGAAAGATCTGAGTGCACACACAGATTTTTCATTCTGTAATTTTATAATTAGTATTTTATGTTTCGAACAATTAACAAATTAAACAGCACTAGACGTAAAGTGAAACCGCGTCGATAGCTTGTTTCTTCGTATTTGTTCCTTTTTAAAGAGTTTAGAAGACATTTTGGTTCTTTGATACAAAAGACTTAGCACTCTAAATTAGATTAAAAAACGGTTCATACTTAGTTTAATTTAGTTATTAACACCCCACTATGATAGTAGTATAAAATGTGCACAAATTGGAAGAATAGAAATATAGAACTATATAAGAGAGGCCACCACAAACACAACTGAAAACAAGTTCGGGGGAAAACGAGAGACAGAAGTACACACAACAATACTTACGGTTTTATTCTATACATTTTGTCTTAAATCATCGTCTTCAAATGGCCAACAAAGCTCTCTTCCATCTCCTGGTGATCTTCTTCTTGTCTCTATCTCACATCTTCATCTTGCCTTCCCATGCTTCAAGTAAGATCATCATCTCTCTTAGATCTTATTTTCCGTAATTAATATTGCCATCATATTTCTTGTAACTTATATTATCTATATTTTTCGTATGCATATAGGACCTTGGAGTTTTATGGAAAAACCCACTCATCATATTGATCTCCCTCAACATGATGTGGTTAGTTCTAAAGTTATGTATATACATAAGAGAGTATATATGTGTTCTTGAAAACTTATAATTAGGTTTATTAAAGATTCTAAATTTCAAAATAATGTTATTAGAACGTGAAGGAGGAGGTAGAAGAAAGGATGGTGATGGAGTTAAACGATTATCCAGGTTCCGGTGCCAACAACCGCCACTTGCCGCGTCAGCGAGGCTGTGTCATCGATTGCTGATCGATAAAGATGAAGAAAAATAAATTAATAGAATTATAGTATCGATAAGGTTACTATTATGTATAAGTAACTTAACATATTTACCCAAAAAAAAAAGGGACTATGAATTGAGTTAGTTAACATTGGAGTCTATATATAGACGATTAGACAATATACTCTAGGGATAAAAGCATAGTTTTTAAGTAGTTCAGTTGTTAAATCCAGTTATACACTACTGTTAATAAACTATATATGATATATGTGGATGATATATATGTACAAGCCTTTAATTTCAATTTGGTAATTTCAATATATAGTCTGATATATACATAATCCTTGTCAAAATCAAGCAATTCGATCTAAAGCACAATAGAATTCTAAAAAAAACAAACTCTATCATACTAAGTAACATTTCTGAGCGATTAGAGAAAAAGAGAATGGGAGATGAAGAAAACCAGAAATCAAGTTGAGATATGATTCTACGTCATTGGATCTGAACCTTGAGGAATGGAGATGTTGAGCCGGAGCGATGAAGAATCTGAGGTGAACTATCGTGATTTGTATTTTTAGTCTTGGACAATGTTTTCCAAAAAAGGGGATAAGCTCACATAGTCACATGAATACACACATTAGGGATTCTAACGTTTCAAATCGGCTCCAAAAATGAGGTCACAAAATATTGATGTATCATATACCGTTTTTGTTGTAGTATTGTCTTTATTATCTCTTCGTCTTCCATCAATATTTTCACATGTTCTGGGAACTCAGCCACCAAAAAATGTGGCAATAGACTTGTGAATGCGGAATGCATACAACCACGTACCACTCCTAACTCATAAACGTCTATTTATTAAACCAGAAAATAATAGTTTCACTTATGAGCAAATGAACGTAGATTTCAGCTCACAAATTAATTTATCCATGACATACATTTTTTTTTTGTTTTGCGTGACGAGCATCCTAAAAAAGTTTATGCCTACATTATTTACTTGTTGAATAATTACTTTTGTCAAAACCTAGTCAAAACATAAATGATTTTTTATTTTATTTAATTGAGAATACTATTAGGAAAAGCTAGCTGAGAATGACAAGTTGGCAACTATGTGATAGATATTAGCTACTCAAACTTGTAAGAACAGATTGTAATGAACACTTCTTCATTAAAGAGATATCGGAATACAATATTGTGAGAGAACTTACGGATTCTCTCCCTCTCCCTTCAAAACAAGATCCAGAATCTAGATATCTCTCTCTCTCCCTCACCTTCTACTTTATATTACTTTGTCTTATTAGCTCTAGTAACCGTTGTGACGCAATACAGTAATCACGCCAGCTAGCATTTCTTAACTACAATTACTTTATTACTAACCAAGGTAGACAGTCCTCTTGATCCTTTCAGTCAACAAGACACCTCACTGCTTCTAGGTTCTTCCTCACTTGTTGGATTCTTCTTGGGCCTTGAGCCTTGTTCGATACTGGAACAGAACCGGCGGGTGCCTTGCCTCATACGTATCATTACCCTCCCTTTCAACTACAACCTTGTCCTCAAGGTTGAACTTTGGAAATTGTCCCTTGATAGTGGAGACCCATTCCCAGGAATTTTCACACTCGGGCATTCCCTTCCATTTGATAAGTACTTCCGCTTGTCCAGATGAAGGGTTCTTACGATTGCCTGCTACTGCTTCTAGCTCCGCATGGAGGTACCCGTCTTCTGTTAGTTGAGTAGGGATTGCGGTTGCTGTGGGTTGCTCACCTATAGCTCGTTTCAACTGCGACACATGGAACGTGGGATGTATCTTAGCCTCTGCGGGAAGCTTCAACCGATAAGCGACCCTTCCGACCTTTGCCTCCATGAGGTAAGGTCCATAGTAGCGAGCGGACAGTTTCTCATTGACTCGCCTAGCCAGGGAACGACGCCTGTAAGGTCTCATTTTCAAGTAAACCCGTTCCCCAATCTCGAACTCCACTTCTTTTTTGTGTGCATCAGCTCGCTTCTTCATCTGTTGTTGAGCTTTGTGAAGTTGAGCCTTGATCACTGCTAGTACTGCATCTCTTTCCAGCATTTGTTTTTCGAAGTCCGCGTTAGCTGTCGATCCGTTCTCATATTTGACAACTGAAGGAGGTTCGCGACCATACACAGCTTGGAAAGGAGTCATACCGATGGAGGAATGGAATGATGATTTGTAACAGTACTCAGCCCATGCCAGATATTGAGCCAATGTACGAGGCTGATCTCCCGCAAAACACCGGAGGTAGGTTTCTAAGCTGTGATTTGTTACTTCCGTTTGTCCATCAGACTGGGAATGGTAAGCTGTACTAAAGCATAGCTTAGTTCATGCTAGTTTGAACAACTCCTTCCAAAACTGGCTAGTGAACACCTTGTCCCTATCAGAGACAATGGACCGAGGGAACCCGTGTAACTTGATGACCTCTTGCACGAACAGGTTTGCTACGTCTGTGACTGTGAATGGGTGCTTCAACCGTAAGAAATGTGCATATTTGGACAACCGGTCCAACACCACTAAGATCGCGTTATTTCCTCCTGACTTGGGAAGCCCTTCGACAAAATCCATGGTCACGTCTTCCCATATTTTTTTTGGAATAGCCAAGGGTTGTAGTAGTCCTCCCGGGGCGAAGGTTGAGTACTTGTACCTCTGGCAAACCTGACATGCAGCAACGTACTGTCTGATGTCCTGCATCATACCTGACCAGTAAAACATGTCACCAATCCTTTTCTGCGTCTTGAGTACCCCTCCATGTCCACCCATTTTCCCATCATGGAACTCTTGCAGAATCAACCCAATGACTGCAGAGGATTTGGGAATAACCAGTCTACCTTGCCTAAGCAAACGCTCGTTCACCAGCGAAAACTCCGGGTGCGAGTCAGCATTGGTAGAGATCTCCCTTATAATCTTCTGAAGCTCTTCGTCTCTGTCCACCTCCGAGCAAATCTCTTCTAGCTGTATTGCTGCAGGTACCGACATTGCAAACAGGGTTGGAACCACTTCCTTGTGAGAGAGAGTGTCAGCGGTCTTGTTCTCGAGCCCAGGTTTGTATTGAATATCGAAGTCAAACCCCAGTAACTTGGAAAGCCAACGCTGATAGTCCATGTTAATCTCCCTCTGCTCCAACAGGAACTTCAGACTCTTCTGGTCCGTTCTCACCACGAACTTCCTCCCTAGTAGATATTGTCTCCATTTTTGAACGGCAAAGACGATGACCATCAATTCTCTCTCGTATACTGACTTGAGGTGTTGCCTATCTGTTAGAGAGTGACTGTAGTAGGCCAGGGGTTTCACTTTCTGCAGCAATACTGCCCCCAGACCTACACCCGAGGCATCAGACTCCACCACAAACATCTCTTTAAAGTCCAGAAGTGCCAAGACCAGAACCGTTGTCATGGCTGTCTTAAGCTTGTTGAAAGCCTCTCTTGCTCTCTCCGTCCATATGAACTTGTCCTTTCGCAACATCTCCGTTAGGAGTCGTGCAATGTCCCCATACCCCATTACAAACTTGCGATAGTAACGTGTTAACCCCAGAAACCCTCTCAGGGTCTTGATGTTGTTTGGTTCTTCCCACTCTGTCATTGCTCGGAGCTTGCTTGGATCGGCAGCCACCCCCTTTGCAGAGATAACATGCCCCAAATACTCGACTTGCTGGCTACCAAACTGACATTTCTTTCTGTTGGCGAACAGTTGGTGCTGTTGTAATACACTCAACACAATTTTCAGATGCTTCTGGTGCTCCAATACGGATTTGCTGTAGATTAGTATATCGTCGAAGAATACCAAAACAAACTTCCGCAGAAAGGGTCTGAAGACATCATTCATAAGGGACTGGAATGTGGTTGGAGCGTTGGTGAGCCCAAACGGCATCACGAGGAACTCGTAGTGTCCATCGTGTGAACGGAACACGTTTTGTGCACATCCTCTACCTTGACCAGGATCTGATGGTATCCTGACCTTAGGTCTAGCTTAGAGAAGATGAATGCACCCTGAAACTCGTCCAACAGTTGATCGATCATCGGTATAGGGTAGCTATCCGGAATGGTCGCCTTGTTGAGAGACCTATAATCTACGCAGAACCTCCAGCTTCCATCTTTCTTTTTGACCAGTAAAACCGGGCTAGAGAAAAGGCTCCTACTTTCTCTAATGATCTCTGCTGTCAGCATGATGGAGATTTGTTTCTCGATCTCTTCCTTCTGAGCATGCGGGTACCTAAATGGTCGCACACTCACGGGTTCTGCGTCCGTTTTAAGCTTGATGGAGTTCTCCTTGCCTCTTGAGGGAGGTAATCCCCTTGGCTCGTCGAATACATCTTGAAACTCCTTTAGGAGCTGCCTGAACTCGCTTGAACAGTCCCCCTCCTTGTCTTCCTTGTCTAGTTCATTATATTCAACCATCAACCCTTCTCCTTCCTCCTTAAGTATCCTCCACAATGCCATGAGAGATATGGCCGCGTTTGAGAGATTGTGGTCTCCTTTCAAGATTACTGGTCGTTCGTTAGCCCAAAATGACATCACCTGCTCCTTCCAGTTAACCCGTGTTTCCCCTAGGGTTACTAACCACTGCATTCCTAGGATTACATCCACACCACCTAGATCTATGGGCAAGAAACTCGTAATCAGACTGTATCCAGGGAGTACGACCTTACGGCCTGACAGATTCCTGTTCCGTGGACCATTATCCCTGTTCCCATTCGAATTCCGTATTCCTGGGTCCCCCGAAACACGATTCCCAGTCGATGAACCAAGCGAGTAGAGATGAAGTTGTGGGAGGCTCCGCTGTCTATCAAAATAGTCACCTCCTCTGTCTGAATGACTCCTCGTAACTTCATGGTTCGTGGCGATGATATTCCGGCCGCTGAGCCCAATGAGAGAACCGCGCATTCCGCCACTTCCCCTGTGACTGCGTCAAATGTTTCTTCTTCCACATCGTAGAAACATTCCGCGTCTCCTGTCTCATCACTTACAACCATCACGGTGACCCACGTGGAAGCGTTCGTCGCATCTGAAGCATAGCCCCTTGGCCCTTCTCTCGTTCGCCTCTGAGTCAGTCAATCGCCGGTAAGGGAATCGCTTGTTCTCATTTGACTTGGGTTGACTAGGTTTAGTGTTCTCCCCTTGTCGAGACGACGACGTTTGTTTGTTGGGAAGATTATTAGTTTTGTGCACGGACAAAATTACCCCGTCGTAGTACTGTTGACTAGCACCCGAGTGTTGACCGCCTCGCGGTGTCACCTTCTCACCACCAGATCTTGTCACCGTACCTCTTCTATTCTCCCTCGATCTTTCCGGTGAGGTCTCGTCGGACCACCCTTCTACCTTCCTGGGCAGGCTCATTATCCACTTCAAGTTTCGAGGCTCTAGCATCTTCACTCCAGCTCGAATTTTTGGTTTAAGCCCAATCATAAACGCCAGTTCCAACACCTTCTCCGATACCTCTGGAGCGTTGGTGGCGAAGGCAATGAAGTCCTTACAGTATTGTCCAGTGGACTCCTCCTGACGCAACAGCAACAAGCGTTTCCCTGCCGTTAAGTCGTGCGGAACAGAGAAATTATCCAATACCTTTTCCTTCATCTGCTCCCAACTCGTAAATGGGTTCCGGTCGCGTTCCCATCGATACCATGTCAGAGCTTCGCCGTCGAAACACATACGAACTGCTCTGAGTTTCTCGCCTTCTGAATATTCCTCCATTTCGAAGTATTGTTCCACGCGTTGAACCCACACTTCGTTCTCACCATCAAACAGCGGAATCTCAATCTTTCTGGTCAAAGGTTCGCCCTTTTCCTGAATGTCGCTCTTTGCTTCTTGAGGAACAAGGGTTGGAGTGGGTGTAAAGAGGCATTGAACCACGTCTGTTGTGTTGGGGTTAACGTCGGTAGGTTGGTTGTCTCCGGTTACCCACGTCGGCTGTCCCTCTCCAAACAAACGTTTCTGGATTATCTCCTACGCGTCTAACTTCCCCATCTGCTTCTCCATAACGTCAAGCTTCTCCATTTTTTTTCTCATTTCCTTAACTTCGGTTTCCAGGTCAGAGATTTTCTTAACGTCGTGTTGAAGGTGCTCGACTGCTTTTTCTAGCTCCTCCATCTTCTTCGTCATCTCTCGCTTGCTTTCCCAAGATTGACTGCTCTGATACCAATTTGATAGATATTAGCTACTCAAACTTGTAAGAACAGATTGTAATGAACACTTCTTTATTAAAGAGATATCGGAATACAATATTGTGAGAGAACTTACGGATTCTCTCCCTCCCCCTTCAAAACAAGATCCAGAATCTAGATATCCCTCTCTCTCCCTCACCTTCTACTTTATACTACTTTGTCTTATTAGCTCTAGTAACCGTTGTGACTCAATACAGTAATCACGCCAGCTAGCATTTCTTAACTACAATTACTTTATTACTAACCAAGGTAGACAGTCCTCCTGATCCTTTCAGTCAACAGGACACCTCACTGCTTCTAGGTTCTTCCTCACTTGTTGGATTCTTCTTGGGCCTTGAGCCTTGTTCGATACTGGAACAGAACCGGTGGGTGCCTTGCCTCATACGTATCACTATGTTGCATATCTGAAACAAGATTTATGTTGTGGTGTGAATGATGATGTATGCAATGGTGAGATATGAATGGAATGATGGATGGGTGTTTCAATTCCCCTTATGCTATTGCAGTACAAGAGGTATCAATCCTAAATGAGTGTTTGTGAACAATTAAGATATGCATATGAATCTAAGTTAAGACAAATGTAAAGATTGTTTGTCACTAACAATCCTAGGAAGAAAATGTAAAATGCAGAAAATAAACTACAAGAACTAACAACTAGATGCAAATGAAACTGAATGATTGAAACAGTGATAAAGCAAGAACAGAAACAGAGACTACTACTAATGAACTAATGCAAGATAAGTATTGAACTGAAAACTAAATGTATGCAACTGGAATGAAACATGAATGAAACAAGACAAACACAAATCATAGACACAGAGTTCTGGGGATGAACTCGAGCAGCACTCGACCGAGTGTAGGTCGAGTGGGTGGTCGAGCTAGACTAGACGCAGAAACAGAGCAATGTAATAAAAACAGAGTAATGCTAAATCCAATCAAACAACAAGCAAGCAACAGGATTAAGACTAAGATTTCAATAAACAAAGAAGGTCCTGAGGATGGATTCATGGGATGGACTAATCATTGTGGTTATCTAACTTGGTCAACAAATCTCAAGCAAACTTTGAGCTAACCTCTAGACATATTAATCTAAGACAAGTTTCTCCCACTCTCATGGTCAAGAAACAATCAAACCTATGCAATTCTAGACTTGTTCTCACACAGTAAAGAATCTACACAAGCAGGCATTAAGCAATACATCTCAAACCAAACAAGACCTCTAATCTCTTAGCAAGCCTAATGGTAAGCTCTAGATCTAGCCTTATCTATGCTTCCTAAACATTGGTGTGATGCTAAGAAGCTTGAAATCAGACTCTACCCTCTCAGATATAGAATCAGCATTAAGATCATCTACCCTAGAAGAGATCTACAACAATCAAGCTTGACCAAGTCACACAAACCACAAGATCAATCCATCCTAACCCATCCTCAAGATCCTAAGGAAACTACTCACAACAATACATGATGATCAAAGTCAAAAACCCAGAAAATATTGAAACTTGCATTATTAGAAAGATTAAACAAAGATCTTCAATATTGATGAAAGGATGAAACTCAAATTCTCAATATCTTGAAAGTTATAGAACCAACAAAATATAAGAATCTAGTCTTCTTTTTTTAGGAAGTACAAGATCTTGAAAATAAAAATGCAAAAGGAATAAAACTAAAAAAGGTAAAAACTAGGTTTAGGGAATATCTAAAAAGTTGCACACTTTGGTGGCTGCAGGTACAAGGCCTTATATAGGTGAGGAGGTGGAAGCCCTAAAAATAGAAAAAGTCAAAGTAGTCAACGGCTCGGTCAACTCGACCAGTGCTCGGTCGAGTCCATGGTCGAGCTGGCTTCTCTCGTGCACACTCCACTCGGTCGAGTCCATCTACCCACTCGGTCGAGTGCTTGGTCGAGTTGGACTCTAGACCTTGGTTCTTCAGCCTTAACTCTCTTGCTTTCCCTTCAAGATTGCTTCACTTCTCCTCAGGATTGTTTCCATGCTCCTTAAGCTCCAAAATCACCTGTTTATGCATGAAAAGATGCAAATGCAATGCAACTAAACTCTAATGCATGATTAGTCCTAAAGCTACACAATAATGATGAAAATGGCTAGCAAACGATGCAAAAGATGTGAATAAACTAAGGGAAAACATGGTAAAATATATGAACATCAACACCCCCAAACTTAGTCTTTGCTTGCCCTCAAGCAAATAAACAAGACATAAGAAGGTAGATGAGGTTTGAAAGTGGGATCTCAGCTCCTAAAGCTTGCAAATAGACTATCTAGAATCAATGTCCAAGTTACTAGTACTATGATGCAAGTTGAATGAGCTATACCTAAAAACTTTAGACAAGCATATCACAACCTTCACTGATTTGAGCTTTAGACATCCACATGCATTCAAATCAACCATTTCCTTTAACATTCATTAATCAAGAACATGAATCAATTCTATGCAATGCTTAAACTCATTTGGCTTGGCAGTAAAAGGTTTAGAGATAATGATGGTCTCTTTTTAGAGTAGGGCTTATCAATATCAAGGTTCTCTCATAAAAAAAAATGGATTGAGCTTTAGAAGAATGCTAAAGGTAAGAACACTTAGACACATACAAGAATAAAGCCTTGTCTACCCAAAGGTACCCAAAGTGTTTATCCTATCAATCTAAACCCAAATGATCCTAGTGCTACCCTTTAACTTCTTTTCTTCTTTTTCACCCTTTTCTCTTTTGGTTTTAAAGTCTTAGGAGAGGTTTCTTAATTGATCTTTCTAGTGGAATGGGAATTTTTTTTTTTTTTTTTTTTTTTTTTTTTTTTTTTTTTATTGTTATGGTTCTCTTTTCTTTTTATTCTTAAGACATATAAGCTTTTTGCTAAACTTCACTTTGCTTGCTTTTCTTTTCTTTAACTAGAACCATCTTAGATAACCTTATTCTTCCCATTCTTTCACTAGACTTTAAATTTACTTAAACACATCCCCCTCCTAAAGACTCTAACCTTTTCTTTCTCTTTTTCCTCTTTTCTTTTCATGACAGCCAAGTCCCAAACCCAACAAGTGAACCACCTAGTCCTATCTAGTTTGAAAAATGCAAACTAGAACTACACAAGGTTTTACTCTTGTCAGTTCAAACCTAACACTTTCTACCAAGCTCAATCCCAAAAATAGGCCTCACACACACAAGAATAAACATGGCTTGAAAGAAGGTTTGGTTAGGGGTAGGGAAACTGATTTAAAAGTGAAATCAGCTACTTGGATCAACAAGAGTGGTAAAAAGGAAGAAGATGATCCAAATATGTATATGTTATCCATGAGTTTAAAGCAATGCACACATTGATAATTGAAAGTCAATATTAGGTTCTTATAGATAGGAAATGACATCAAATCACAACATGCTTCAATTTAGACCAAATACAATTCAGGAATTCAAGGGTTGGTTCAATCTTATGCTTCTAACCACTCAACTAGCATCAAAGTACTATTAACTTGGGCATTGATCCTAGTCTAGTGAATTAAGCAAGCTAACAAGGAAAAACTCATCATAGATCCCTAATGCAAACAGTCCTATATGATAAACAAAATACTTAATTATGCAATGCAAACTACATGAACACTCTTTTTTTTATAAAGATTTTTGCAAAAAATTTTCAAATTTTTATGGTTTTCCTATGCCTTAGATGATTATGCAAGTGCTAACATGATGATGATAAAAATTTGAAATAAGAAAACAAAACACAACATCAAATGCTATCTCAAACCCTCCCCCAAACTTAAATCACACAGTCCCTTGTGTGAAAGAAATTTGCTTGAGGATTCAAGAGTTAAAACAAAACACAACATATGAAATGCTATGGTATGTACAATGGTAAGGTGATAATGTTACCTCAAGGATTGGAGAAGAAGCTGTCCACATCCTCCTGCATACTATCAAAGTTGTAGCTGGGGTCCTGCTGGTGACTGGAGGAAGGTGATTCGGGCAGCTCGACAATGCCAATCGACCGTGACTCGGTCGAGTGCATGTCCGAGTGGGGGGGTCGAGCTGGACCGCGAGTCTCCATATCTTGAGTCTGGTACTGCTGGTACTGATGGTATTGTGCTGGATCCATAAAGTAGTGGGGTGGTATGGGGGTGTAACCTGGATAGCCTGGATAAGCAGCTGGAGGTGGGAAGCCAAATGGTGGTCTAGGCTGGAACTCGGTCGAGTGTCTCCAAGGTGCTCGGTCGAGTGGGTGCTCGAGTGACCCGGTCGAGTGCCTCAAAAACTGTTGTTCTCGGGTACTTGAGCTCCTCTTCCTCTGATTTGGCTCATACATTGAAGCCCTAGCTGGTTCCACAGGGTTTGCAACTCTTGAAAGTGCTCTAGTTGAGCCACTCCTCCTCAAAGGGCTTGATGGAGTTGGTGAAGAGTTTCCACTCTTCAAGTCAGCAACTTCCTTCTTCAGGCCTCTAATGGACTTAGCCATGTTGGTCACCTTCTTCTTGAGCTTGTCAAACCTCTTCCCATGCCATTTGTTCCACTTTTGCAGCAATGTCAACCTCTTGCTATGCTCTCTCACTCCTCTACTATCCCTTGGATTGGGCTCATAGTTCTCAAAGTAGAACTGCTCCTCTCCATCACCCATTTCTACATCTCCAGCTGCATCAACTCTAGGCTGTACTACTCCATCAAATAAGTACTCATCAGCTGGCCAAAAATCAATGTTGGCTCCTTCTTGAATGGTAGTAAGCTCTTTGTTCGGTAGGATCACTTGTTTCTTCCCAACTGTTGGCAGCTCAAAGTTAAAGATATGGTTTCCTTGATGCATCTCCTTGGCTAGGATGAGTGTAGAGGTTAGGTAGCTGGAATCAATCCATCTTGGTGAGACCCCTTCTCCTCTAAGTGGAATGTTAGCAGCTTGAAGAATTGGAGTAATGATGCCTCCAATGGTAAGTGCTCCTCTTGAACCCTTGTTCTCAAGCTTGCCTACCCAACTTCTCAAATATATCATATGGTCTATCAGCACCATTGCAAGATCAGTCTCCACAGTGCTACCAAGGATGATGGTTCCATTCCTTGCTTGAAGAAGAACTCCATTGAGAGCCAAGTCAATTATCTTTAGCTCTCCCTCATTGATGTTTCCAGTTTCCTTCCTAGCAAAGAAGGTGTTGGCAAGAGCTTTGTGGTAGTACCTCAAGACTGGGCTCCTAATCCTTGAGCTCTTGGAGTTGGAGGATGAGTAGAGCTTGTATCCCCAATGGTTTCCCACACAGCATACAGTTCTTCTCTTGGAACCATCAAGCTCCTATTGCTCCCAACCTCAAAACCAAACACATCAGCCAGCTTCTTCATTGAGAGCTCATGCTTCTTTCCTTTGATTGTGAAAGAAATGTGACCAGCTCCTACTACAGCATCCTTCCTCACATATGTGTGCAGCTTGACAGTGGCTAGGAACTCACAGCTTTCCTCTCTATACCCCTCCATACAAAGCCCCATGAACTTGGTAAGGCTGCTCTTCTCAAAGAGACACTCCACATCTTCATCAATGGCAAGCTTCTCCATGGTCTCCTTATGTGGATATCTTTTTCCCAAGAACTCCATCCTCATGAAAGCATCATAAAGCTGCTTCTTTGACAATCCACAAGACTCAGCTTCTCCATCATCCATTAGTTCTTCTTCCTCACTTTCTTCTTCCTCACTCTCACTTTCACTCCCCTCTTGTTCAACCTCAACAGCTGGCCTCTTTCCTTTGGCCCTTGCTCTCCTCATAAACTCATTGAGTGTTGGCTCCCTTTCCTCCTCTGATTCAGTTCTCTCAGGATCTTCCTCAACAGCTGGGTTTCTGGAACTCGCACGCTGGCTCGGTCGATCACTCGGACGGCCACTCGGTCGAGTACATGCTCGAGTGGGACGTCGAGTGGACCTTCCAGCACCCTCTCTTGATTCTAAATCAACATCATGACGACCCTTAGAGATTGCAGCTGCTTGCTTGGACTTCTTAGTGATCTTGGAAGACATTTTTGAACAAAAACTGAGAGGAATAAACTCAAAGCTTAAGGTTAATAGGTTAGTGACCCAAAAACTAGAAAGAACTAAGCTTTGAGCCAAAGATGAACTTGAGAGAGACTTTAAAGCTTGAATTTAGATATTTTGAGCAAATGAGAGAGTGTGAGAGGTGTGATCTCGTGCTAGGAGTATATAAAGAAGCTAAGGGGACAAGGAGACAAGGGTGGAGCGTCCATACCATTCAAATTTGAAATGGGAATCTTTGACCTGCTTTTTGGCTACCACTCGACCCCACACTCGACCAGCACGTGGTCGAGCTCCTTGACCAATTTGAAGTTTCAAAATTTTTCTTCCTTTTCTCCCTCCACTCGATCGTCCTAGAGGCTTTGAAAACCAAATGGGCCTTAATCCTTACCCAGCTCGATCGAGTACTTCTCGTGGCCTGGTCGAGTGGGCTTGCGAACCTCTTGCCCAAGTCCAAATCTCTTCTTACCCAACTACATTCTTAATAAAAAGCCTGTCCAACAAAAACATAAAAGAAAACACATCAAAACTACTAACAAATTAAACCATATTTACAAAGGATACCTTAGGGACTTCCTCCCTAGTGAGCTTGTTTAAAGTCACTAAGCTTGACTTTGATTTCCTTCTTAGACTTGATCTAGATACCAAGGAGGTGATGAAATCCTCCCTGGAACCTCTTGGTCACTGTGAAGTTGATCCTTGATCACCTCACCCTTAGCACACAAACCATATTTCTTCTTGATTTTGAGCCTTGGTCTTGCTTTCCTCAAAGACCTCTTGTTCAGCTTTACTTGAAGATCCTCAACCATAATAGTCAACTCTTGAACTGACCTCTTAAGCTTTTCCACAGAATCCTCTTGAAGTGGGAGCTCAGCTTTTGGAGTTGCCTTATCACTTAACCCTTCTTGACCACCTTTGTCCTTGATAGTAAAAGGCTGGTCATCAATGGTGGGAAGTTTGGTTGGATTGTAGATATTGAACTTCATAACTACATCTTCAGCAATGTTCAAGGTCACAAGACCTTCCTTGACATCAATAACTGCTCCAACAGTAGCTAAGAATGGCCTCCCTAGTAAGATTGGATCTTCAGGCTCCTTGTCCATCTCTATCACCACAAAGTCAGTGTGGATCCTTGCTCTTCCTATCTTGATTGGGACATTCTCTAACCTCCCAACTACCTCTCTATTTGTCCCATCAGCTAGGCACACATGGAGTCTAGTAGATTTGAAGTCAGTTCTCCCAAGCTTTTGAGCTATGGAATATGGCATGACACTTGTTGAAGCTCCCAAATCACAAAGGCATTGGTTGTAGTGAAGATAGCTAAGTGTGCAAGGCAGATAAAATGGACATGGATCCTTAAGCTTGATTGGAATGATAACTCCTCCAAGGTCCTCAAGATCCTTCTCATCTTGAGCTTCAGCCTTCTTATTTGACAAGTCAAGCAAAAAGTCTTTGTAGAGAGGATATGGATCATACTGTTCCAAGGCAGGTCCTCTCTCTTCTTCTTGGTAAGAAATGGTGATCTCTTGTATGGCCAACACTTCCTCAACCACAGCTTCTTCCTTTGAAACCCTCTCTTCTTCTTGTTGCCTAGCCATCATCTCCTTTCTCTCAATGATTTCCCTAAGCTCCTTAATCTTTTGTGCTTTGAAACATCCTGGGAAAGGTAGTGGAGGCTTGTAGGCAGGAGGAATGTACTTGGCAGGTTTGTCAGCCTCGGACTGTCCAGCTCGATCGACCACTCGAGCACGCACTCGGTCGAGTGGCTGCTCGAGTCCATGGTCGAGCTCAGGTGCGAGCTCCAATTGCTTGTTACAAACATCACTTGGGGCTTCAGTAACTAATGAATTCCCCCAAACTTGAACTGCACTGTCCTCAGTGGCTTCTTCCTCATGAACCTGAATGGCTTTGGCTGTGAACTCCCTTGGATTTTGGACAGCTTTTCCAGGGAGTTGGTTGGTTGGTTGGACAGAACCATAAGGTCATCCTCAACTGATCAAGAAGACAAGTACAAGAAGGATCTGAAAATGGTGAATGAAAAGCTTGATAGGATCTTGCTAAGTCAGCAAAAGTCTATTCACTTTGTTAGTGAAGAGGAGCCTCCAGCTCAAGAGGGAGAGAATGAGTTTACTGAGTTATGCTATATGCAAAACCAAGGAGGTTTCAAGGGTTATAACCAAGGAGGGTTTAGGAACAATAATCTGTCCTATAGGAGCACAAATGTGGCCAACCCACAAGATCAAGTCTACCCTCCTCAACAACCTCAACAGCACCAAAACTATGTCCCCAAACAACAGCAACAGGTGTTCCAGCCCCAGTTGTGTCCCCCACCAGGGTTTCAGACTAACCAAGGCCAGGAACAAAAGGGAACAACCTCAGCTTGAAACCATCTTCACTTACTCCATTGATCTTGGTAAGACCACAGATTCTGTCAAACTCATCAAGATGATCTAGTGGATCCTCCATAGGCAATCCATGGAATTTATTGGCCTGAATCATTGAGATCAATCCACTCTTGATCTCAAAGTTGTTGTTGGCAACAGTTGGTGGCACAATGCCAGCTCTTTGGTTGTGAGTGTTGGGTGCATCTCCAGCACCAATGTTCCTTGGTCTCTGAATCTGATCCTGGTGATCCATAACTACTATAACCTCTTGTTGTTGCTGAACAACTCTCCTTTGCTTAGCTCCTAAACTCTTGGTCTTGTTGTTGATGTTGTCAAAAAGCCTAAGAAGATTAAGAAGATTGTCCTTTCCTTTAGACCTTGTGTGCATTAACAGACACAAACGATTTTTGCTAGGCAAGCGACTGAGCACAGGCTCAAGTAGGAGGTCAAGTCGACTGGAAAATGATGGTTATAGAGATCCGGCTTCTGGCTCGAGCAGGTGCTCGATCACGACTCGGTCGAGTGGTGGTCGAGTGACTGGTCGAGTGGTACCTGAAATGGAACTTCAACCCAGAAACAGAAGATTCGAGTACAGCAACCTCACAAGCGTATAAAAGAACTTAATCTTAGACAAATATGGATCCTAAATGTCACAAAAACACACTCAAATGGGCAACGACGCCAAATTGAAACAAGATTTATGTTGTGGTGTGAATGATGATGTATGCAATGGTGAGATATGAATGGAATGATGGATGGGTGTTTCAATTCCCCTTATGCTATTGCAGTACAAGAGGTATCAATCCTAAATGAGTGTTTGTGAACAATTAAGATATGCATATGAATCTAAGTTAAGACAAATGTAAAGATTGTTTGTCACTAACAATCCTAGGAAGAAAATGTAAAATGCAGAAAATAAACTACAAGAACTAACAACTAGATGCAAATGAAACTGAATGATTGAAACAGTGATAAAGCAAGAACAGAAACAGAGACTACTACTAATGAACTAATGCAAGATAAGTATTGAACTGAAAACTAAATGTATGCAACTGGAATGAAACATGAATGAAACAAGACAAACACAAATCATAGACACAGAGTTCTGGGGATGAACTCGAGCAGCACTCGACCGAGTGTAGGTCGAGTGGGTGGTCGAGCTAGACTAGACGCAGAAACAGAGCAATGTAATAAAAACAGAGTAATGCTAAATCCAATCAAACAACAAGCAAGCAACAGGATTAAGACTAAGATTTCAATAAACAAAGAAGGTCCTGAGGATGGATTCATGGGATGGACTAATCATTGTGGTTATCTAACTTGGTCAACAAATCTCAAGCAAACTTTGAGCTAACCTCTAGACATATTAATCTAAGACAAGTTTCTCCCACTCTCATGGTCAAGAAACAATCAAACCTATGCAATTCTAGACTTGTTCTCACACAGTAAAGAATCTACACAAGCAGGCATTAAGCAATACATCTCAAACCAAACAAGACCTCTAATCTCTTAGCAAGCCTAATGGTAAGCTCTAGATCTAGCCTTATCTATGCTTTCTAAACATTGGTGTGATGCTAAGAAGCTTGAAATCAGACTCTACCCTCTCAGATATAGAATCAGCATTAAGATCATCTACCCTAGAAGAGATCTACAACAATCAAGCTTGACCAAGTCACACAAACCACAAGATCAATCCATCCTAACCCATCCTCAAGATCCTAAGGAAACTACTCACAACAATACATGATGATCAAAGTCAAAAACCCAGAAAATATTGAAACTTGCATTATTAGAAAGATTAAACAAAGATCTTCAATATTGATGAAAGGATGAAACTCAAATTCTCAATATCTTGAAAGTTATAGAACCAACAAAATATAAGAATCTAGTCTTCTTTTTTTAGGAAGTACAAGATCTTGAAAATAAAAATGCAAAAGGAATAAAACTAAAAAAGGTAAAAACTAGGTTTAGGGAATATCTAAAAAGTTGCACACTTTGGTGGCTGCAGGTACAAGGCCTTATATAGGTGAGGAGGTGGAAGCCCTAAAAATAGAAAAAGTCAAAGTAGTCAACGGCTCGGTCAACTCGACCAGTGCTCGGTCGAGTCCATGGTCGAGCTGGCTTCTCTCGTGCACACTCCACTCGGTCGAGTCCATCTACCCACTCGGTCGAGTGCTTGGTCGAGTTGGACTCTAGACCTTGGTTCTTCAGCCTTAACTCTCTTGCTTTCCCTTCAAGATTGCTTCACTTCTCCTCAGGATTGTTTCCATGCTCCTTAAGCTCCAAAATCACCTGTTTATGCATGAAAAGATGCAAATGCAATGCAACTAAACTCTAATGCATGATTAGTCCTAAAGCTACACAATAATGATGAAAATGGCTAGCAAAAGATGCAAAAGATGTGAATAAACTAAGGGAAAACATGGTAAAATATATGAACATCAATATCGCATAGAAAAAGTTGTGACTTGTAAAGACTGTGTAGTGTTCCTCAGGTTTATCCTCCCATCGGTTTTAAGTTTTACATCATTTTGTAAGAAGCAACCCAGATATACGACTTGAAGCTATATATATATATATATTTTTTTTTTCAACAATTAAAACCGTTTTATTTATGGCCTTCTCAAATGGGCATTTGGCCTGAAATTACAAACCATCAACAGCTACAAAATACAAAGAAAATTTTGGCAAACAAGAGTAGAAAAACAAGTTAGATTCAGACGGTTAAACAGAGGCAGACAACCAGATCTACTAGCACCGACAAATACAATGCCCACAGCTTTATGATATTTTCGCCGGATCAGATTCTTTAACCGGAGTATTTGAATCCCGTCTCAGAGCCGTCACCAACGACAAGTCAGACCCGTCAAATGCTTTTCGGAATAGATTAATTATCTAACTCTCTGCCACCCAATGAATATCGAATCCCCTACCTAGCAAAACGAAATACTCAGATCCAAGCCCTTGATCTCTAAAAGCCATGAACTGGAAAACCTTCCCAAACAAAGCAATGTTCAGATCCAGTCCAGTAGAAGCAATAACACGGAAGCTAGAGAGAGGTGCAGAGTCAAAAAAACTTTTCAACAGCCATATTCCATGAAAGGCATCTAATATATCTTGAAAAAGATCTACCGTTAACCACCAAAACACTCATCAGGAAATCCACCAATGCGCAATTGTCTTCCATCGCTGCCGCAGCCTCCAACCAGGCGGTTGAGCCGTGAAAGACTTCTCTGCATTTCCAATAGCATCTTCCAACCCGGAAAAACTAGAACCAAAGTCTTTCGTCTGCCGAAAAAAGAGCCACAACCGCAACGTCTGCCGGATAATCCACACCACGCCGATGACGGAGAAGAAAACTTGCCTCACTCCTATTTCAGTTTGTAATCCAGACCCACGATGAAGATCTAAGCCAAACTAAAAAGTAGATCTAAAACTAAAGAAAAAAGTTTTGAAAAAGAAAAAGAAAACGGTCACGGAAAAACTAATCAGTAAATCTACTCCTGTTTCAGTTTGTAATCCAAACTTTTTAGACTTCAAGCTATCTTGCTAAGAATCAACTCTTGTTACCATCCTATTCCTATCCAAATTCCCCAAAGATATATAGTTATTACTTATTTGACTCCAACCCCATTGCTCCTACGTGGGATAGTGGACTGGCCTAGTTATATACTGTACTATATAGTGGCATACTTGTGAATAATAATCAATTAACCAAAATCACCAACAACGATAGTGAGTCGACCGACACCATTGACGTCCAAAGTATCATCACACTAGGAAAAAAAGTAGTTGAGAGAAAAAGAGCACGTGGGGATAATAATAAGGTTAACGCAGCGTTTTGGCTGTCAGTCGTCCGAACTCTACTAAAGGACACAGTCAAGTGACTCAATATCGTATATTCGTATCACGGAGACACCTCTTGGCGGATCCAACGAGACATCCAAAACAAAGATCTACAATTTTGTTTAATTACATTATATTTTTCTTTTTCTTTTTAATTTCCTTTTTAAAAAAATAAATAAAAGATTGTTTCCTGATTCCTCCATCGTGTCACCTAATCCCATTTCTCTTCTTCTTCTTCACTGAGCTCTACAGCGAACAGAGCAAATTCTTTAATCCTTCTCTCTCTCTCTCTCTCTCTCTCTCTCTCTCTCTCTCTCGCGTTTTGGTTTTTCAGGTCAAGAAGCTTTCTCCAAGGTTAGTTTATTTCTCAATTCGTTTTCGTTTTTAATAAAAAGATTTGATTTTTAGAACTGGGTTAATCCATTCTTTGATTCTTACGATTTGCTCCTCTGAATCTTTTGTTCTTATAAGTAGCTGAGTTCTCCTTTAGAGATGTTTCAATCTGGTTCACGTCTCTCTTCGATTAGGGTTTCGATTTATTTGCTTGAATTCGCTTATAGATAGATCTGTCTCCCCTGTAAATATGTTAATTAGGTATGAACAAGTTTTTTTTTTTTTTGTGAAAACAGATAAAACAGAACAAAAACAATGGCAGCAGCAACAGCAACATCAGCTTCTTTGTTTTCTATTGGATCTTCTTACTCCTCTAAAGCCAGCTCCTTTACACCACAGTCTAGGGCACAAGCTGTGAACTTTAACTCAGTCCCTAGTTTCACCGGTCTTAGATCAACCTCACTCATCTCTGGATCTGATTCTTCTTCTTCCTTGACCAAGACTCTTCGCGGTTCTGTAACCAAAGCTCAAACCTCTGACAAGAAGCCTTACGGATTCAAGATCAATGCTTCTTACAAAGTAGCTGTTCTTGGTGCTGCTGGTGGTATTGGTCAGCCTTTGTCACTACTCATCAAGATGTCTCCGTTGGTATCTACCCTTCATCTTTACGATATCGCTAATGTTAAAGGTGTTGCTGCTGATTTGAGTCACTGTAATACTCCTTCTCAAGTTCGTGATTTCACTGGTCCTTCTGAGTTAGCTGATTGTTTGAAAGATGTCAACGTTGTGGTTATCCCTGCTGGTGTACCTAGGAAACCTGGTATGACCCGTGATGATCTTTTCAACATCAATGCTGGTATTGTGAAATCTCTGGTTGAGGCTGTTGCTGATAACTGTCCTAATGCTTTCATCCATATTATTAGTAACCCTGTTAACTCTACTGTACCCATTGCTGCTGAAGTCTTGAAAAAGAAAGGTGTTTATGATCCTAAGAAACTCTTTGGTGTCACTACCTTGGATGTTGTGAGGGCTAACACTTTTGTTTCTCAGAAAAAGAACCTTAAGCTTATAGATGTGGATGTTCCTGTTATCGGTGGACATGCTGGAATCACCATTTTGCCTCTTCTTTCAAAAACCAAGCCCTCTGCCAACTTTACCGATGAAGAAATCCAGCAGCTGACTGTTAGGATTCAGAACGCTGGAACTGAGGTCGTGGATGCTAAGGCAGGTGCAGGTTCGGCTACTTTGTCAATGGCATATGCTGCTGCAAGATTTGTTGAGTCGTCTCTCCGTGCTCTTGATGGAGACGGGGATGTCTACGAGTGTTCGTATGTGGAGTCGACTCTTACTGATCTTCCTTTCTTTGCATCACGTATCAAGCTTGGGAAGAATGGACTTGAAGCTGTGATTGAGTCAGACCTTCAGGGATTGACTGAGTACGAGCAGAAAGCACTAGAAGCTCTTAAACCAGAACTGAAAGCTAGCATTGAGAAGGGTGTCGCATTTGCAAACAAACCAGCTGCCGCTGCAGCTAACTAGATCTGTTGTGATTTCATTGGAAAAAAAAAAGAAAACATTCTTCAAAGAAGCTGATAAAACATTGGTCTTCTGATCATTTCGAGTTTTGTTTTGTTTTTCATATTTCTTGCATCGGCGAGACATTTTCTTGTTGTAGAATAAAGAATGTATTAGCTTCATTTTGAGGATTTTGATACATGGCACTGAAGCAGATTTTTATGAATTTATCTATCACCAAAAAATCATTACAGGAGCAAGGCTCACTTTTAAATGATACTACAGACATAAAATATAGAGTAAATAAAAGAGTTTAAAAGTTACGAAGCAATACTAAGGTGTATGTATAATTTTGTTTAGTGTAGTAACATGATTATTTACTATTTATATATTAAAGAAAAAAATTGGTGTTTAAAATGGTCTTCAAATTTTATAAATCCTTGAAAAGGAGGTGTTGGGTCAAATTAGCTTTTTGGGCAAAGGAGCCAACAGCTTCTGACATCTTCTAGATAATCAATGTTTGCATTGTAAGTGCAGACAAAATAGTTTTTTTTTCCTGGTTTGCATGGTGGTTTTCCTGTCCTTTCTCCTGTGAACGGATTGGTCAATGGCTTGTCACTTTTAAATAAACCTATATATAAAGATAAAAATTACACATTTAAAAAATACTATGGAGGATAATATATATATTGGTAACTAACTAGTTATGATTAATGATGGGCACAACAAATAATGATGGGCAAAATGTAAACTATATATATATACAAATGACTTACTACATTCATGAAGATTAGCAAGTGAAACGAGGATGATACAAACTATGACAATTTTGGATGATGACATTGTAATTTTTTTTTCTTTTAAAGAAACGTTTTATTGTGTTATAGTAGAAAACTTTACATGTAAAGTACACATATATATAGAAGTCTCCAACTATTTTTGTAGGGTGGTCCCAAAAAATCTGTTTTTAACTGGCTAGTTTTGTTTCCTTCATCATATTCTATAAAATTGATGTTGAAGAGAAATATACTCGCTCGTTTGCACAAAAAAAAAAAAAAAAAAAATTAGTTACTCATTCTCGAGAATCTCCAAATGATCGATATTTGAAAACTTACCACTTTTCGGCATTTTTAACCATTCGTTTTGATTTACGGTCGTTATATTCTATATAAGTTATGTAAATATTATCATTTTGTTAGAGGAAGCTTGTAACATTTTGACATTCTGAGCTTCATTCCAGAAAAAAGACAGATGCATTAAGCAAGACCACGTGCTCTCTCATAAAAAGCTTTTGACAAGAACTTTGCACAAATAAGCAAATACATGTTTGACAAAAAAAAAAGCAAATAGATTAAGCGTACGTAAAACACATCATCACCATACAAAATGTGTGACATTATTTCAATCAACATATAAGTTATGAGCTTGTTTCATAACATAAAGAATGTATTAAGCCTGAAGATCTGAGACATGACATTGAAACAAACCTTTTGAATCATCACCAAAATTCATTACAAGAGCAAGAGCCGCTTTTAAAATGATGAAATCGGGAACGGTCTCTAACGATCACGACACGATCATAAACATCAGATACAAACTTTGCAAAATTATGGCAATCTACACAAGTTCTAAGATTCTTGGTCACTCTAATGGTTGTTCCTGGTGGAGTCACCAGGATTCCAAAGGCAATAGCTAGCTTCTCGCTATGGTATGTCAAAGCGTATCCCTTTGCTTCTTCTGAATCAAGATTGTGCAGTTCCGATGTGATCTCCGCCACGTAACCCGCAATCTTCAGCTGCTGATTGATTTCCGCAAGCTTTTTATATATTTCTTCCTTGCGCGGATGCGAAACATCGTCTACTATAAACTCATGAACGGTTCCTTGTAGCTCGATCGCGCTGCATCCTGGTTTGGTCTGGATTCTTTTCTCCTTCATCAACGACCTCAACTCAGTCACTCTCTCCCATTTCCCAACCGAAGAGTATGTGTTGAGTAACAGAACGTAATCTCCAGCTTCTTCGGCTTTGAGTTCGATAAGATGAGAGATCACACGTTCCCCAAGTTCCACATTTCCATGTACTCTACAAGCCCCGAGCAGCGTACGCCAGATGGTGGAGTCAGGTTTCACCTCCATTGACTTTATGAGACTGTAGGCTTTATCAAGTAGACGAGCACGTCCCAAGAGGTCAACAATACAACCATAGTGATGTACATTTGGCTTTACCTTAAACTCACCACTCTTCATTCTATCGAAAAACATCATTCCTTCATCGACCAAACCGGAGTGGCTACACGCAGACAACAAACCCGTGAGTGTCTGTTCCTCTGGAGAGATTCCAAACTTTAACATTTCGTTGAACACTTCAATAGCTTCTTTTCCAAATCCGTTCATGGCTAAACCCGAGATCATAGCTGTCCACGAGACAACGTTTCTTTCACGCATTCGATTAAAGACTTCGTAAGCCTTATCCATAGACCCGCAACGTGAGTACATCGAAACCAGAGTGTTGCTCAGGTTCAAAGCACGGCCAAGTCCGTTTTCATCGATAAAAGCATGAACTTGTTTACCAAAATCCAACGCGCCTAAGTTAGCGCAAGCTTGTAAAGCCAATAAGCATGTTACACCGTCGGGTTTTACACAGCCATCGACCTCGTTCTTCATCTTATCAAACAAAACAAGAACGTCTCGTGTACGTTTGTTCCGTAGATAACACGAAACCAACACGTTCCAAGAAACGGTATCTCTCTGGGGAATTTCGTCGAACACTTTACATGCATCAGTGCTGTTTTCAGAAATTGAGTAAAGATCCATCAGAGTCGTCAAGAGAAGACTATCCGAGAGAAACCCATCACTGTAAATCTTCCCGTGAATCTGCAAACCGCCGGTTAAGTCATTTGATTTGATGCAACACTTGAGAGCAAAAGACGACGAGAGTGGGTTAGCTGGGAGAGAGCTGTTTCGTCTGAGAGCTCTGAACAAGCGGAACCCTTCGCTTGGTGTTTGGCTGAGAGAGAAAGCTCTGATCATGGTGTTGCTGTGTGAGAGAGTTGGGTTCAATCTCTGGGAGTAAACTCGGCATGAGTAATTGATGTCACGAGGAACGAGAGAGAGAGCGAGACGAGAGAGAAAATGGTGGAAAACGTCGGAGTTTCTGATTAGGGAAGTGCGGAGTAAGAAGGCGTGAATCTGCCGGAGATGGAGTTTTCCGGTGGAAGATCCGATCAGAGAGATAAGGTGATCGTCGCTGCTACTTATAGACTTCAACATAGTCGATATGTGTTTGAGGTATACCCAAACGAGTGAAGAAGAATCAGATTTGTGTTTGAGGTAACCATTTTAAATTAACTATAAATTATTTATGATGATTTAATTTTTACAGAGAAACTATGGTTTAATTTGAGAAAATTTTGTTTTTAAAAGAAACTATAACAAATTGTTTTGATAGCTTTTGGTTTTATATGATAATTATGTTTGGTAAAATAAATAAATAATTTAACTTCAATTTTTTGGGGAAATCCATCCTTAATTTTTTTTGTATCACTTTAATAATTACTACATAATTAATCTATTGTTATTACATCAACTGATATTTCAATATATATTGTATGCCGTCACAAAACAAAATGTATATATCTAATTTTGTGACAGTTAATATATATCTATAAGTTTACAAAAAGCTGAAGTTATGGATATGCAAATTAGATCATTTTTGCTGATGTATATAATTACAAAATGCAAGCTTCATCTAAAAACCCACAAATCTATACTAAATAAAAGGAAGCATCTAAGCTATCCACATAGGATTTAAAACAGCCAATAAGGATTATCTAACTCACTTATTAATATTTATTAAAATTTTAGGAATTGTCTATATTAAGATTTTTAAATGACCAATCAAGATCAGTTATCTCAATATTTAACATTATTGAAATTATGTAAAATTTCTATATTATAATATTAATAAATAAGTGTATGTATAACGTCCCACATCGTCTAGAAAAGTTAAGACATGGATGAAAACCATTATAAATAAGACTAATATCCTTGCAACTACGAATGAACAGGAAGCTTGATTTATCAAGCGTCCAAATTTAAAAGTTTTATTTGGTTTATTATAGCAAATTAAAACTTTGTAAAAGTTTCAAATATTATAATATTTTAAAAAGGTTAAATTATTAACAATATTGAAACTTTAGATGTAGTTGAAATGTTTAAAATATTAAAATTATTAAAACTTTTAAAAGATTCAAATATTATAAATATTCAAACTTAATAGAATGTTTAAAAATACTATAAATACTTCCATCAAAAGTTTAAAATATTATAAAAAGTTTAAGTATCATTAATATTTAACTCTAAAAAAAAAGTAAAAATTTTATAAATATTTAAACTACATCTAAAGTTTAAAATATTATAAATAGCTAAACTCTATTAAAAATTTAAAAGTTTAAGTATTATTAAATATTATACATGATATTCTTTTAGATTTGATGTTGTTTGAGTCAAGTTTTGGGGTTTAAAGAAGAATGATCGACGACAAACACACATGTTTTGTTAGCTATACATTTGTTCATATTACTTTCTTTCCAAGTAATTTATAATTTTGTAGAATGAAAGATTTTGGTTTGAGAATTTACAATTTTGTAGTATTAAGAATTTTGATTTGAGAAGTTTCAATACGTGTGAATCTAAAACCGAGTAAGTATACGGTGAAACTATCAATAATTGAGTGCATGTGGTGACTATGTTAGTTTTCATGAATTGCACAAATTTAACGAGAAAAGAGGCAATGATGTTGGTCATGGAGTGTGATTGGTTAACAAGTTGTGTGGTAGTCTAAAAACAAAAATTTGAATGACTATTCAGTGGAAAAATGTGAGGAAGCTGACGAAGAAGAGAAAGAAAATAGTATAACGTTTAAGTATAAATTCATGAATTTTTATCAGATTTGAATTTTAAAAAGAGTATAACGTTATATATTTTATATTTTTAAAAATTGTGTGTATGAAATAAAAACTGTGTCTTAATAGTAATTTAAAAGTTTTTATAAAATAATATTTCATAACTACCATCAATCATATATAATATTTACCAAAATATATTAAATAAACCCACACGTAGCGTGGGTTCAAAACCTAGATGTAGAAACGAGAAAGACCACAATTGCCAATTTTCAACAATGCTTATATTTTTCAATAGTCTAAAAAAAAGGTTTTTCGGTGGAAGAATGTGAAGAAGTTGACGAGGAAGAAGAAGAAAAAGAGTATAACGAAGAACCATACGGTAAAAGTAAAGATGACAATTACCACAAAATTTGACAATGAAAATAACAAGAAAGAATATGAAGAATAAGAAAACATTGAATAAAAAACAAGATAACATAAGTGGTAGCGATCAATTAAATATGAAAACGAGTTAAATTTATGATGTTAAAATTGTTTCGTTTTTCTAGTGGTCAAAGAAATGGTTTAGGATATTTTAAAAAATTGTGTATCTGAAATTTTTTTTTTTTCCTTAATACTAATTTAAATTTTTTTATAAGATGATATTTTATTACTGTCATCAATCATTTAAAACCTAGGCAAGTGAAAGCCAAACTTGAAGGTCCAATAGGAAACGTGGGGAGCTCCAAACCACGAAGTAACAAGTCACACATGTGTCATGCACTCAGGCTTGTGAAAGCGTCGGCCTGAACCAGAGACATCTAATTTCATCCTTTTAATCTCTCTTCAACCACCTCACGCCAAAACCTGTGTTGACTCTCATCACATACTTTAACTATATCTCCTCGTTATAGCTTTCCGACGGCGTTCATACTCTTACCTTTCATTATCTTTCTATTGCCGGAGATAATTCCAATCTGTGAAGCTGTGTGGTTTACCGTACCTCTTACCAGATTCAAAGTGCGTTTCCGAAGAAATACAAAGCAACATTGTCATTTTGGCTGATTACTTTGTTATCTCCAATGAACATCCAATATTCTAATCTTTTCTATTGTCTCTGTTAAGATAAAGTATTTTGGAGTAGAAAATGGAAAGTGATGTAGAGGGAAAGGAACAACAGACTTCACCGTATGACAATTTTTCGTATTCGATCTCCATAATCATCAGGTCAACAATGAAAATTAGGATCTCTGCTTTTCGATCTCAGAATTCAGGTTTGCTGAGTAATTGAACGACAACCATTTCTTCACCTATTTATCTTTCTACAATTTGGGCTTTTTACTTGGCTTTTAATTATGAGTATAATTAGGTTTTTATATAATGGTATTTTACTATTAGCCTATTAGGCTTGAGCCATTTTTTTTAAAATGCAGCAAATTAACTAAAAATTTGATATAGAAAAAGATATGAATATTATTGGATATGAGCTGTATTAATTTTTATAATTTGATTGCTATCTGTTTTATCTAATGTGTCAGCTCTAGGATTTTCCAAAATGTTGAGGTGTCAACAGTGAAGCATATCCTGTTTTTATTGTATTGATTAATACGAAGAGTCTTACAATCCTTTATACTATAAATCACAAGTCACTCCACCAATAATTCTTTGACACATCAGCAGAAAAACATTATTTCTACAAACAATAGTTAAACAAAAAAAAGATCGTGTAGAAAAACAGCAAAAAAGCAAAATTACATAATTAAAACAAATTCCTGAAATCCAGTTAATGTGAAAACAAATTATTATCCAAAAATATAAAATAAATAAAAGTGAAATCGTGGTAAAGAAAGAAAACCAAATTACATATTTAGTCAACTAAATATAAGTTAGCTGATCAATTAAATACTGACAAGTGGGTAACTTTATCAAAATTAAGCAGAAAATAAATTAAGAAAAAGAAGTTAATTAATAAAACAAAAATGTTAGTTGTCCTTTTTGTGCTACGTTCTATGGGAGAAAAAAAAACCATTCTCACTATTCTGTTTTTATCTCTTTTCCTCTCCAATATCATTTCTCTATTCCATTTTTTTTCATTGATCCTTCTCCAAATATCACTAAAAACTAGAGAGAAAAGCCAATTTTAAGAAAGTCAAATCTTTATCTTTGAGGCGTTGTGAAAGTAGAACATCAATTCCAAAGATTTGCTGTCAAATGATCATGTTTTGGATAAGAAACATTTTCCTTCTTTTATTATAGGTAAATTGTTTTTATGTTACAACCAAATAAAAAGTAAATTTTATATCTTTTTATCTCTAATTTATCTTCTTTACCTTAACAACATATATTTACAACAATTTATGGCATCTTTAAGATATTTCTTTTGCTATCACTAATCTTTGTGTACTATAACTTTGTTTGTGACATATTATAAATTAGTTAATGTGTGTCATGTAATTGTAAATTGGGTTTGTTAACCATAAAAATAAAAATTTCCTACATTTTTTTTATTTTCGTAAAATTTGTAATGTAATTAAGATAATATGATATAATTTCGGTGCATAGCACCGGGTATAATACTACTAGTTAGGGATATAGTATACTACCATTGGACTTTGGTCTGAGAGAGATACAGACAACACTGCAGAAAAGACAAAAAGAAAACGAAAGAAGAGAGAGAGAGAAATGGAGAGCGAGGAAGCAGCAGCAGCGACGACACCGAGCAGAGGAACCGTAGCTTCTGGGCCGAAGAAGAGAGGTCGGAAACCTAAAAACAAGGACGATTCTCAGACGCCGTCGTGTCAGCAAGGTGGCAAAATGAAAGAAAGCGGAAAGAAAACGTCGCAGCAGCAGCCGAGTGTGGACGAGAAGTCCTCTCAGTGGAAAGCTCTCGTCCCCATTCTCTACGACGGGCTCGCCAACCACAAACTCGTCTGGCCTTCACTCTCTTGCAGGTCTCCTCCGCTTTTTTTTTTTTTTTCTCTTTTCCCTTCTAGGGTTTCGCTTAAAATCGTCATCTTCCGCTTAATTTGTGTTCCTGGGTTATCTGTGAACATTATGATGTGTGGATTGAGTTGCATTTCTGCTTAATTTTTGAAGAAAAAAGCCAAAAAATTGCTGAGAGATACATTTTCTCGATTTTTTAACAGATGGGGTCCTCAAGTGACCTGCAAGAATCGCCAGCGTCTGTATCTATCAGAGCAAGTATGTTCTTCACGTTCTTGTCTCTTCTTCTTAGTCCCTCTAACATTTCAGCGACCGGATTTGGTATGACCACTTTCCAGAACTGTTGTTGCAAATTATTGCTTGCGATTCATTTTGTGTGTCCTAGTCTCATCAATGGAAGTGATATATCTTTTTGATATCTTCTTAGATAGTGCTAGTTGTTTGCATCATCTGAGCCATCATCTTTCTTGCAGATACTAACTGGACACCAAGATAATAATTTTCTCTGGCAATGTGCCCAACTGAACCTTTTGTGCTCTCTGGAGGTTTGTGTTTCTGTGGTTTGTAATGTCCAATCCTCTGTTTGCCAGTTTCTCATACAAACTTTGTTCTCTTAGGCAAGGACAAGTCAGTTGTTTTGTGGAGTATCCAGGACCACATCACAACTGCTGGGACAGCTTCTGGATCTATCATCAAACAGACTGGTGAAGGTAGTGATAAGAATAAGAGTTCTTCTGTTGCCCCCCGAGGTGTATATCATGGCCATGACGATACAGTTGAACATGTGGCATTAAGCCCGACGAGGTCACTTCTTAGAACAGACTCCTCCTTTTGATCTCGTATTTTTTGATGCAACAAACACATAATTTTTCATGCTTTTCTAATGATGCTACTGGCAAACTTTTATGTCGTGAAGTGCACAAGAATTCTGCAGTGTTGGTGATGATTCTTGCCTTATACTATGGGATGCAAGAACTGGCACAAACCCTGTCACCAAGGTACTCTATCTTCTTAATCTTATCTAAAATTTGAAAATTTATCTTCTTTCATCTTTATTTTGCTTTGTGCTAACCAGGTTGCAAAGGCGCATGATGCTGATCTTCATTGTGTCGATTGGAATCCTCATGACGACAATCTGATCCTGACAGGGTATGGAGATGATTAATACACACGTAATATCTGAAGTAAGAGAACGTTATGTTTACCTATACTAATTAATAGTTGAATGTTTCAGGTCAGCAGACAACACTGTCCGGTTGTTTGATCGTAGGAGCCTTACCTCAAATGGAGTCGGTTCGCCTATCTACAAATTTGAGGGCCACAAAGCTGCTGTTCTTTGTGTTCAGGTTTCAACAAATGCTATATTTTTATCCTTCTACGTATGATTATATATCTATTAACCTACTGACACCATCTTGTTAACCATTTTAGTGGTCTCCTGATAAGTCATCTGTTTTTGGAAGTTCTGCAGAAGATGGTCTTTTGAACATCTGGGATTATGACATGGTGTGTACATATAATTCACTCAGATATGTCTGAAGTTAATCTTTCTTCACTTTCATCACAGAAAGACAATTCATTGTACTCATGTTTGTTTTGTTTGATTATTTATCAGGTCAGTAAGAAGTCTGGTCGTGCAGCTAAAAGCCCTGCTGGACTCTTCTTCCAGCATGCTGGTCACAGGTTTTTAATGACTTCAGCATAATTCCCTTGTTTGCTTTTCTCATTAACTTACTTCTAAGTTCCTTTTATTTGTATACATTCTTAGGGACAAAGTTGTTGATTTCCACTGGAATGCGTCGGACCCTTGGACTATTGTCAGTGTTTCTGATGACTGTGAGACGACTGGTGGAGGTGGAACATTGCAGGTAACCTTCAAGCACCGTCGTGGTAACTCAACAAGTCGATATGCAATTATTTTCGATAAAGCTGATAATGTTGTTTATACGTTCTTCTTTGGCAGATATGGAGGATGAGTGAATTGATTTTCAGACCAGAAGACGAAGTCCTGCAAGAATTGGAGAAGTTCGTGTCGCATGTAATGACTTGTGCCTCCAAGCCTTGAGAGTAAATAAATAAAGTACCGTTGTCTATCTATCTATCGTCTATGGTAGTAAACTAATGCGGTTTAGATATCGGTTTAGTGAGGAATCTTGGGTTTTTGAAACTCTGGTTGTCTTTTGAGATATTGGTAGCTTTTAGGACGTTTCAAAACCATTTAGGGGTACATAGTTTTGGTTTCATCAGACTCTTAGTGCTGCTTTTGTCCAACTGAGATGTTAATCGAATCGGACCAACTTTTTGTGTGTTTGTGTTAGAAGTTTCCAATGCTTCATGCTTGGCCTGAACCCAATGAGCCAGCCAGACCAACCCCACTACGAAAGTTTGAGTTGCATTGAGCTTCCGGAAGTAATAAGATAGCCGTAGTCTCTCTTTGAAACAAACATGTAAAGTACAGTACAAGCATTGCAAATTTGGAAACTGGGGTTCATGACTCCCAACATCTTAAATAATGTTTGAATTGTATTCATAAAAGAACAATTAAGTACTATTTTTTTCTCTCGGAGTTGTCGTCACATCTAGCAGGACGTAGGACTTGGTACTAATCATATGTAAAACCCTACACAGCTTTCACTAAAATCTGGTAATAAATTTCCTTGACCAAAGAAAACAGAATCTGATAATAGCAAATTGCAATCAATCACAAACACTTGGTCATATAATTTAGTGACCATGATATACAATAAAAATAAGATAAGTGTTCATGAAATATTTGCTTTTACTTTTATAGGCTTTACGTTAATGGTCCCGGCTTAATAGGCTTAATCAAGAAGTCTCTTGATTAGCTAGAAACTTTCAAAACCCAATCGCAGGCAGAATCATACATGATACAGTCCGTCAGATCAGTCAGAGAAGAAAAAGATCAAGGCAAAGAATATTGGAATATATATTTACATATTTATGTTATATTGTTATATACTCTAATATAGTTTAGGAAGTTATAAAACTTGGTCCTCAAGTCTAGTATATTTGGGTTTCTCTTTGTATATATACGAGATGTAATTGTTCAAGATCAATAACACAAATATTCTGAATACCTAGCAATCTCAAGTTTGACATGGTATCAGAGCCAAACACCTAAATCTAGTTTACTCGTTTTCGTGTTCTTGTTCTCTCGTCTCTGTTTTTGTTTCCAAGTTCTGTTTTTCGTTTCTCTCCTGTTTTCTCCTTTCGTTTAATCGTTGTCTTCGGTTTATCACGATGACTGAAGAAAAAGGAATTGTTTCAAAGGTCTCTGACTCCACCATAGTCACACCTTATACTTTTTCCTCTGCTGATAACCCCGGATCTATAATATCTTTGGTCATGTTGACTGGAGATAATTATTTTGAGTGGGCTACAGAGATGTTTAATGCTCTACGAGCCAAGAGGAAGATTGATTTTATTGATGGATCAATCAGTAAACCGCGTGAGAGTAGTTATGAGTTGGAGTCATGGACGAGTGTGAATTCGATGGTTGTTGTCTGGTTGCGCACATCGATCACTCCGCGTGTGAGATCTACGGTGTCTTTTATTGATGATGCAGCAGAGTTGTGGGAAAATTTGAAGATCCGTTTCTCGGTTGGAAACAAGGTTCGGATATATCAACTTGTGTGTCAGCTTGCATCATGCAAACAAGAAGGACAGTCCGTCATGGACTACTACGGTCGTCTTGTGAATCTGTGGGATGAGCTTCAAAGGTATCGCCAGCTCCCGGTGTGTACATGTGGTGCGGCTGCAAAGATTGCGAAAGATCGTGAAGAGGAGAGAGTTCAACCAGCTTCGGGTTCAGTTTCTGTTGGTAACGAGGCAGTGGAAGTTTCCAGTTTTGTAACTCGTTCCGGTTCCTCAAATTTCTCTCAAGAAAACAACAGGAACAGAGAATGTTCGCTGCTCTGTTCTCACTCACTGTGGACGATCAGGGCATGAAAAAGACTTTTGTTGGGAAATCGTTGGATATCCTGAATGGTGGTCAGATCGAAACAAAGGAAATCGTCCGTTGGGTCGTGGTGGTCGAGGTTCGACCTTCGGAGGAGCAGATCGTAGTAACAATTTTTCTGGCCGTGGGCGTGGTTATGCGACGGTTGCGCATGCTACAAGTCCACATGCTTCATCTTATCCCAGTTTTACACCAGAATAGTGGCAAGTAATAAGCAAGATGGCATCGGAGAAATCCATCTCTAGTTCGGACAAACTTTCTGGTAAGTTATTTTCCGGTAAGATACACGAGCAACTCATCCTTGATACCGGAGCATCACATCATATGACCGGGAATCTTAAGTTGCTCCTCGACGTAACGTCAACTCCGGTGTGCTCCGTTGGCTTTGCCGATGGAAGTAAAACAATTTCGAAAAGCATGGGCGTGTATCATGTTTCAGATCGGATTACTCTCCATGATGTTTTATATGTTCCGAATCTAAATTGTTCACTGATCTTTGTTTCGAAGTTGCTAAAGCAGATTGGTGGCATTGCATTGTTTACTAATACATTGTGTATTGTGCAGGACCGTTTTTCGAAGACTCTGATTGGAGTCGGGGAAGAACGTGATGGGGTTTACTTTGTTACGGATGTGAATGTTGTGCGTGTGAACAAGGTTGAAGCAAAGTGTGATTCTACATTGTGGCATCGTCGGCTAAGGCATCCTGCATTTTCAGTTTTATCTACATTACCTCTAAGTTCTGGTGTTTTAAATGTGGCTAGTTCTGGTCTTTGTGACGTTTGTTTTAGAGCTCAACAGACAAGAGAAAATTTCTATACTAAATAAAAGTACAGCTATAAGCATAAGCTCATAAAACTGTCTACATAGGATTTAAAATAACCAATAGGGATTCAACATCTCACTGATTAATATTTTTAAATTTTTTCAAAATTGTCTATATTAAGATTTTTTAAATGACTAATCGGGATCAGCCATCTCAATATTTAACATTTTTGAAATTATGTAAAATTTCTATATTATAATACTTATAAATAAGTGTATGTACAACGTCCCACATCGACTAGAAAAGTTTAGACGATGGCTGGAAACCATTATAAAATAAGACTAATATTTTTCCAACTAAGAATGAACAGAAAGCTTGATTTATCATACGTCCAAATTTAAAAGTTTTATTTGGTTTATTAAAGCAAATTAAAGCTTCTAAAAATATTCAAAATATTATAATATTTCAAAAAGTTTAAAGTATTAACAATATTGAAACTTTAGATGTAGTTGAAAAGTTTAAAATTTTATAATTATTAAAATTTTTAAAAGATTCAAATATAAATATTTAAACTTAATAGAATGTATAAAAATACTATAAATACTTCCATATTAAGTTTAAAATATTATAAAAAGTTTAAGTATCATTAATATTTAACTCTAAAACAAAAATGTTATAAATATTTAAACTACATCTAAAGGTTGAAATATTTTAAATATTTAAACTCTATTAAAATTTTAAAAGTTTAAGTATTATTAAATATTATATATTCAATTTTCAAATATCTTAAAAATATTTATTTATCTTCGTTTGTGCTTTTTATATCTTATGAGCGTTAATACATGTTTTTGTGTATACCTTTATAAATGAGTTGATATTCTTTCAGTATTTCTGGGTCTAAGAAAGAATGATTGACGTTGCAAGACCTAGACTTGATGTTGTTTGATTCAAGTTTTGGGTTTAAAGAAGAAGGATCGATGACAAGGACACATGTTTTATTAGCTATACATTTGTTCATGTTACTTTCTTTCCAAATAATTTATAATTTTGTAGTATTAAAGATTTTGGTTGAGAATTTTCAATTTTGTAGTATTAAGGATTTTGATTTGAGAAGTTTCAATACATGTGAATCTAAAACCGAGTAAGTATACAGTGAAAGTATCAATAATTGAGTGCATGTGCTGACTATGTTGGTTTTCATGAATTGCACAAATTTAACGAGATAAGAGGCAATGATTTTGGTCGTGGAGTTTGATTGGTTAACAAGTTGTGTAGTAGTCTAAAAAAAAGATTTTGAATGATTATTCAGTGGAAGAATGTGAAGAAGCTGACGAAGAAGAGAAAGAAAAATAGTATAACGTTTAAGCATAAATTCATGATTTTTTTATCAGGATTTGAATTTTTAAAATAGTATAACGTTTCTATTTTATATTTTTAAAAATTGTGTGTTTGAAATAAAAAGTTTGTCTTAATAGTAATTTAAAAGGTTTTTATAAGATAATATTTCATAAATATCATCAATTATATATAATATTCACCAAAATATATTTAAATAAACCCATGCAGCGTGGGTTTAACACCTAGTACAAGAATAAAGATTGCTTTCATAAAACTTATAATAACAAAATTTTCACCATATAGTGTAATCAAGTACATTGGTTTATACCATAATAATGTTTTAAATGCTTTTTATTTAACAGAAAAATAAAGAATATATGTTTTAAAATTGTTGGGTGATTTAAAATTTTAAATAGTCTAACCATAGAAAATAAACATATCATCCGTGAAGAGAACGTAACACAACTCCTAAGATTACGTAGCAGATCAATGCACTATTCAAATTTTCTTTTATCTTTAAAGGATCGTGTTGGGTTTAGTTTGGTTCTTAGGGCATGTCCAGTGGAGTTTCTATTGGGGTTGCTTGGCATTTTTTATGGTCAAAAAAAAAAAAAAAAATTATAAGCCCACATGAACAGAATCGTTTCTCGTCGAGGGACCGACATACTATTTCCCCCCAGAACTATCGTATCGTTCCAGTTCCCCATCGATCTTTGACTTTTTACTAGTTCTCCTTCGGACTTATATCCTCCGTCTATTTCTCCCCGAATCCATACTTTTCCGCCTATTTCCCCATCTAACTGGGTTTACACGGTTTTGGGACTAAACCCGATAGAAACTCATGTTAAACCGGTAATAAACCAATTTATAACACGAGTAATATATCCAACCCGACCTGCCTTCTTCTTCTTCTATTTTAAAACGATAACCCCTAAATTTCCTACTAAGAACCCTAAAAATCGAAATTGAAAAGGAAATCCCTCTCTCTTTCTCTCAAAATCATGAGCAATGTCTCTGGATCTTCGAGCTGTTCGACAAATGTCCGCGAAAGAGGTAGACTTGTTGGTGTACCTAAGAGATGTTGGTGTGGAGAAGCAATTGTGGCCAAAACTTCCAAATCCGACCATAACCCAAATCGACGATACTTTCGTTGTGTGTATGCAGCTGGAAACAAGGTAATACGAAGTTAAAGTTATTATTTGGGTTATGAATTTTGATAAGGTTCTAAACGATAACCAAATCAATTATCTATGGTCTAGCTTATGAATGACAATCACGTTTTCAAGTGGATCGATGAGGCTTTGTTAGATGAGGTGGAGACAATGAAAGAGTTCTTATCAGAGACAATGAAGGTTGAGAAGAAGATGCAGATGGAGCTTGAGAAGAATATGGAAATGGAGCTTGAGAAAGAGATATTTGAGAGGATTGAAGATGTAAAAGCTGAATTCAAATCCAGGATGAATAGGATGATAATTTTTTTAGTAGTTGGTTGTATGATATCTTTGGTCTAGTTAAGCTAATATGATGAAGTTGTTTTCTATGTTGGTTTTTATGAGACATAATATTTTAAAAATGAGAGATGTTAAAATGGTTCAAAAGATACCATACATTCATGTTCAAAGGAGTAGATCCAAAACCAACAACTGAAACCGAGTTAAAATTGTTTAAAAGAGACATAGACCACACTAAGACAGAACGACATATGTTCTGAAAAAGGTCATAATACCCAAAAAAAAAAACAGTCCTACTTGTGCTATCCATACTTCTCCATCCCACCTTACTTCCTCCATTCCACATTAGTTCTCTTGATTCATACAACCTTGAGAAGATTCTACTTGAGTTCCAGCCTACAAATTTAAACAAATATTAGAATCAATTTAATGAAACAAAGAACAAATATTAGAATAAATTTAATGAAACAAATATGAAAAACTAACTTGTGTTGTATTCTTTTTTTTCTTCTTC